>NW_009235168.1:34560-39251 GCF_000690835.1 Fulmarus glacialis
ACAGATTCAGAATTTGTTATGAAGACGTCACAAATGTTCCTGATATATAATACAAAAAGTTGCCTGTTCCCTAAATACCTATACAGAAACAGCTCAAAATGTGTATGTTGTTTGTGAATCAAGGAGAAGAACCTTTAACTGTTTACAACCCATTAAAAAATATTAATATACTCACCTGAAATCTACCATTTTTAAAATAAAAAATAAAAGGTATCAGAAATAAGGGGAAGCATTCAAAACATTATGCAAATGAAAGCGTGTATCATTAACTTACACAGTATTAAAGAGCTGTAATCAATTTCGAAACTACAGCTAGAGGTATATACACATAATCCATCTATACCATATTAAAAACCACTTACCTGCAACATACTGACAATCTCAACTTTGTTGAAGAAAATAAAGGAAGTGAGGGTAGAAAGAAAATTCTCTTCAAAAACAGATGGTGTCGGCAAGATGATGTCCTGAATATACTGTACCCTGTAAGTCTGGTGGATTTTTTGCCTGAGTTCAGAGTCTGTTATAGGAATAACCTCCTTAAATTTTGCTGTTTTGGTCAAGAACTCCCTGTGCCGTTTTGGCTGAGCCAAAGAAGGATCATACTCAAGGCATCCAACAACATCCATAATACACTCATCAGAAAACATCACCTCAAACAGAGTTGCTTTGTTGAGGAACAAAATTCCTCTAATAATTTCATACAAATGATGTAAGCCTTCGGTGTTCTCTAAATTCTCGCAGACTTGGAAAAGCTGTAATAGTTTTTTAATATAGCCTTCATTCTCCAAGGCCAGCGCTAGCTTTTCTCTACGGATGGGTGAGGAGAGAACAGAGGTAACTAGGTCAGCAATCTCTTCAAGTTTGTTGAGTTCACAAGTAGGAAGGTCGATCAAAGGACTCGTTTCAGGCATTTCTTCTATGTGTTCCTCTTCTGACTCAATAAGGTCCTGTGTGACTTCCACCGAAGGATCCTTACCTTGAACCTAAGAAAAGAGCACGCACAGTTACTGCCTCATCCCAAAACATACATAAAAATAATCAAGTCAATAACTGACATAACATGCGCGTAAGCACTTTTATACCTTCATTTGCCTGGAAAATGTCTAGCTGTGCAGAGGAGTAAGTTTGCTGCCTCTAAATTCTACAAAGTCACCATCATTATCCTCAATAGCACATCCGTCAAAAAATCAAATCAAACAAAACCAAACCCTAACAGATTGCATCTGTGCAATCAAGAAGTCTGAAGCACCTTGGAGACAAGCACAAAACCTAAAAAGAAAAGAAGGGCGGAACAAAACCTTCTTTCAGTGTCTCAAACAGAAGGGTACGAAGCCTTAAACTCATCGTAAGAGCCCACAGCTATACCAACATTAAGTGAAACATAACAAAAAGGCCAAGAACAAAGGCAGGAAAATGTCACGAATACCAAAACTGAACAGGAAAAGAGGGAAGCAATTGTGTCCCGCTCCACGCTTTCCTTCCACTTTGCCCCTCTAAATCCTTTCCCCAGCCTTCTCATACATCGTATACTTTTCATTCCCCTCACTGATCCAGTTCTAGAATTCGTAACCTCCTCTTGTTAACTCCCTCACAAAGGATCACATGTTACACAGGAGTCTCAAAGGACGAAGCGGGAAGAGGTTTGGAGTCTGATGAAAGGCTAACAGTTTACACTATCTGATCACACGAAGACCTACCTCTCAGACTGGTCATCGGCACAGCCCCAATTTAAAACCAATTTAAAACCTGCACTGTTTATTAGACACGTATACTTGCAGTTACTAGGATCGGTTCCTTTCAACAACAGTACTTCAGAACTGGCTGAGAAGACATTACACCTCAAAACACGCTAAGATTAAGAATGCATCTAAATTGCCTAGTTTATTCAAAGGAAACTGCTAGGAAATCCGAGTTCTATCTTTCTTTAGTTAACAGCTTCACATTGCATCATTTCAAAATCTGAGAAGGTTATGATAAATTCCAACATGAAAGCCCAGGCTTCTTCTTTTAAGTACACACAGGTGCAACTCCACTGACTTGTTATTTCCAGAGTTGAAAGTATAAAATCTAAACTGTTTCATAATAAAACAATTAAGATCAAAATATCCGTAAGACACAGATATTCAATAAGACTTAGGTCTTGATGAAAAAAATATCACTGATATTTTTGAGCTCATACAGCAATGCCGCCTCTTTGTCTCTCAAATATCTAGCTCCTTATGCATCACAACACATTTTCAGTTCCACCGCACTCCAACAAGGCAGATTCCTAAGGCCGCCTGGGAGAAGGACAATTAAAACGTGGTATTCTGGCATTCCCCTTTTTAATAAAAACAAACAAAAAATCCCTAAAATGCCCAGCACCTGAGTTTCATCATTACATTGATCTTTCAAAAGCGTGAAATTTAATTATGAAGACAACAACTAGTGTTCTAAATAGTGGCAACTTAAGATCTTACACAGAAAAGCCACAGAAAACAATGACAAGTATGTGCTTATTCTTCAAGGAGGTTTAAAAGTTACAGCATAAATACATTAAGTCACAAAAGACACTAAAATATCTGGAAGAAACAGAATATTTAAAGTTAACTGTACCTGGCAGATTTTTTCCCAAATTTCATCACAGCCAGCTTTTTCTTGAAAACTCAGTGCTAAATCATAGTTTTCTGCTTCTGACCAAACAATCAGGGTGTCCTGTTCAAGACAAAAACAAAAAAATAGTTGTTTCTGAAACAGGTCTACATTGCATATTAATCTGTATTCCGTTAAGTCATATGTCTAAAGAGGAAATAATTTCAATTAAAGTTACACTTGTAAAAAAAGAACGTAAGACGCTAAAATATTAAATCACCTATTCTGCCATAAGGGACATCACCTTTCTTTTTTGCTATTTTATGACCACACCTTACATATTATATTTAAATATACTTTTTTTCATATCCAAAACACTTATAATGGCATTTTTCTGCAACACACTTCTGAGCCAACAGTCTTGAAAAGGGAATGCACACATTGTAGGAGAGTAAGAAAACCTGCAATATAACAATTTAAGTCGTTTCATATTTAATAAAGTAGACACAAAAACCCAAGATTCCAGTGTTTCCTCCTCAGAAAGTGTTTAATACAGCCCTGGCAACGTAAGAAATAATGCCTAACTAATATTAAAATATTCTTTTCTGAATTAAAAGACATACAAGCCAGAATAATATAAAACTCCTAAGTTCTTACTAAAGTTACAAACATCTTACCAACAGGTATTTTCATTTGAGCAAGGTTTTTTTTTTTTTCTGTTACTATTGCCTCTATCAATTCAATTTGCATACTCGGACAGTGTATTGGAAGATCCGCTGGAATTTCTGAATAGACTAAAAAGGTTTTTTTATGAGGTGTTATTAGGACACTTGCTGCTGTACTGTAAGGAATGTAAAGCCGTGCTTCGACATTCAAATATATAGTTCAGCATCCTACAGTAAACTCATCTTCATGTTAAAATGTTCAAACTGAACGGCCCTCTGCTCACTTTGCAGTACATTTGATGAGCTCCAGCAAAACGGTTCAACATTCCGCCAAGTCTGTTGACTTCCTGAACTGTTACCGCACCTTTTTTTTTTTTTTTTAAACACCAGCAAGCCCTTGCTTAACAGTCAATAAGGTAATTTAGTTCCCACATTTACAAAGGTCAATATTCACCGCACAACTTATCAAGGCTTGTGGGACTTTACCTTATGCATCACTTTTACCGTAAACAAAATATTCAAAGTGAGATCTTTAAGCTTAGCAACCAAACCCAAACAAATACCCGACTGGCTTACAGATACCTGATACACCTTAGGAAACTTCAGGGGCAACAAGAAACAGACGCTGCCATTGCCCCCTCACATCTTTACCCCAAAAGTACTTCTTGGTTCCCTTTGTGTACCAAATGACAGGAAACGATGAAGCTGATTGATTACTATCTGTAAGGTGTTCGCTTGGCTAAAAGGCCAATCCATGACATGGTATCACACAACTACCTGGTCACCGTCCTTCATGTATCCGCCAAAGAGAGAGGGATAAAAACATAATTAATATCAAGTGATCATTGCTACTCTTGAACCTACTGGCAGTCAGCATTCCTTAATTGTTTTCGATCAGGTTAGTTTAGATGGTTTAAACAGACCTTTGTTAACGCAGTTACCTGGGCTTGCACAGGTCAGGGAGCACTCATAAGAATTTCCACTGGCAGATGTGAGGGGACTAATGTTTGGGACAGGACTGCTGACAAGCAGCTGGCATGGGACAGTAGGTAAACTCTTCCATCAGCACAGCTATCTGAAAACCACACATCTGTCTCAACAAACACAACTTAACAGCTGCTTCTATTATCACTCTGCAACGTGAATGAAAATCAGCATCGCTGATACGGCATTAATTCTTCAGTTCCTTTCTACAGTAATCTTAATCTCTCAATATCCGTATGTAGTTGTGTGTTTTGAGGGTTTTGTCTTTGCTTTTTTTCCTTTAAAAAAAAAAAGTTTAGCATAACATCTTTTTCTTACAGCAACACTGGTGACAAATGCCTACCAATAGATCAGCTTCCTTCTCCCAAAACATAATCACAGGCCACACTAAAAACAACAGCATTTGCACAAGCTCCGCTTTCCCCCCCCCCCCCCCCCTCCTCTTTTTTTTCTATACATTTCAATAAAACA
>NW_009235168.1:39282-44644 GCF_000690835.1 Fulmarus glacialis
TTTTTACATATACATTTAAAGAAACAAAGTTTTCCTGTTCTGGAAAGAACTGAGCTCATTGCACTATGGTTTTAATGCTGTTCATGAGAGTTGCTTGTTTACACTACAGTGCCCTGTATTACACTTGCACTTTTGTCCTACAGTCACAAATATTAATAGGAAGTCTCCCTGCTGCCGGGCTCTGATTCACGTGCGCAAATGGTACAGCTTCATATAGCTGACACGGTTTTTGCTTACAGCTGTCCACCCTCATCTCCGGCTCACGGACAGCTGAATCTCTATGTTTACAGCGTGCCATTTTAGAGTGAGCAGTTGAACTGCGCTTCAAGGAATAAAAAGAAAAATTGTCAACTGCAGGCACTGAAAAGTCTGATCAGCTCCCTGACGTGGTTCTCTTCTAGAGATTAATAAAACAGTAAGAATTCTTAACTGCAATTTATGGCTGTTACAGAACTCAAAATGTGAAATGTTTATCTTGAAATGTTCTGTGAACTTACTGATGCCCTGACACTCAAAATCAATACGCTGCCAGGTGAGCGGAGACTCAGAGGTGCCTCAATGAGCAAAGAAGGACACATACATGAAGAAGTCCCATTCATAGCCCAGAATGATTCAAGTAAGAGATATAGTGCAGTAACTTAAATGACTGCATGCATCCATAGAGACTGCACTCAAAAATTTTGTGAGAATTCTCGAGTTACTGAATGGTACTCGTTTCAATCTGTACTGCCCACGCAAAGCAGAGTTACATAAGTTTCTCCAAAAATATTTCTGAAAGACTAAAAGATGGTTTCATCAGAAAATTGTCCAATACCAATACAAAATCTACTCATCTGGCGTACACTTCCTGCGTGACCTAAGACAACCCACGAAGACCACAGACAGGTATCTTCCAGGCCTAGCTGCTGCGAGAGACTACCACTCCCACCTGCTTAGATTAGCACCCGCAATGCTGCTCCGTCGATGAGCAATGTTCCTTAATGCGCTCAAACATAATATAAAGACAAACAAAAGAAGAGATTAATTCAGAACAACAATTTGAACTGAGAGAGTAGTTCAAACCCCTCTTCAGTGTCGGTACTGGTTTGCACGATGTCTGCTACTCCAGCTCTCCTCGTTCCTGCACTGGCCCCTCAAGCCCCCCTATGCCAGCACAAGCGAGCTGTACAGTGAAACAGACGGGGGAACACATGCCGATAAAAATTAATCCAGCAAAAAGAGGTATTTCAACTGAATCCATTCCTACATCTAACCTGTCACACAGTAACATGAATACTCATGCTGGCATTAAAGAGTGAAGAAGCCCCCTGGCAACTGCTCAGGCTGGCTTTAACAGCACCCCTGCAAATGTGTTAAATCCCAGCCTCAAGTAACTCCGGTTTTGCCTCAAGCACATTGCTCTGTTGTCACATGAGTGATGGCAACTCTGTGCAAAAGACAGTATTTGTACACATTCTTCATGTTAGATCTGAAAACGGATAGAGCGCACCTAAAGGAGAATTAACATCAGAAGGCAGTGTTCACAGTAAGGATTTCTGTAGCAGTTTAAAGTCTTACAGCCATGCAACTGAAAATTACTGCCCTCGTAACTGAGCTGGAGGAACAAAGCACTCGAACGGATCCATCTGATTTCTCACTGAAAGGGAACAGTAACCTCAAGCAGAGGGTGGAACAGCAAATGGGTGTGGTAACAACTTCTTAAACTGCTCCTGCTAAAGCCTCCAGAACACATCTGACCCTGCCCTTTGGCCAATACGGGGTGTCCAGTGGAGGTAACTCACTCTCAAAGGCTATGCCCCAAAATCCAGGGGGTTCTAAAGCTCTTCAGGCTCTCACGTTCTTTCCATACATGGAATTAGAGATTCTTTTATGTTGTATGCTGAGCTGCCTGGCACCTATGTCCAATCCAAGTCCTACTTCTCTTGAGAAAGAGGTCATGATTATAGTATGCCTAACACCTTGACAGAATTGAATTCTGTACGAAAGCTAGCGACCACAAACACGATTTGAGGAGGCAGATAACAGGCCTGCCTTGTTTGCAGTCAGTCAATAGTTATAGCACTTCTTAGCACAAACAGTGTAATACTGGGAATCACAGGCTGATGCAAAGCAACTAAAAAACAGGGTGGGTTTTCTTCTGCAGGATGCTGTTACGCAAGTCACAGTTTAGGCGAGTGCTATCCTGTAAGTCCATTCAAGTAATTTCTATGAAGACAGATGTGTAGGCAGGGCATGTGTCCTTTCCATCAAGCTGCACCATCTTGCTGCTTTCTCCAAACCCAAGATGATCAGCACCTTAACGAAAATCTGCAATTGAACTCTGGCAAGTGGAAGAGAGAGCTCTCCTCCACGCTGCCATTCGCCTACAAGCATCTGCCCTGTGCAGATCAGCATAGCCTCCAAGCCTTCAGGCTGCCTATGTAAGAGACTTACTCAAGTAGGGACGCTGAGAAAAGATCACCTCTCTTCATCTCTAGTTAACCAAAACACTTTGCCTAAATCTTTCCACCATTTCTAAAAAGGATCTGTTCCTGAGACATCCAGGTTTGAATACCACAATCTTTCAGAGGCAAGACTGAAATCTCACAAACTGAGAAGCATGGGAATGCTACATTAAGGTCTGCTTTTTGCCTCTCTACTCAGAAGGAAGCACGTAAAACTTGAGGACAAAGCTCTGTCAACCAAAAGCTGCATGATTTCACAGGTTAGACAAAGCTACAACCTGTCTCTGGAAACCATCCATACTTATTCCTCTTCAAAAAAAAAAAAAACAGCCCAAAACCAAAGTTTGTCGAAAGAGTGAACAGTGAAGCAAACACTTTCAGCCATGAGGACACAAAAGCATTAAAATAAGTAATAAAAGCCAACCAAAATAAATCTCAGCCCAAGTTTTTCCAAACTACAACCTACAAAGACTTCTACAAGAAAAATGACACAAAAGCTACTTAAGTCACTGGAAATTTTCCTACCATTTAAGTAAAGAAGGCTTTCAAATAATCACTTGTATGAAGTTTCAGAAAACAGGCTGCAAAAGGAAGCAATTTAAAACTTTGCAGCAACATAATCTGCATTTGTATTTCATTATGTATTAGTTTCCTCTGCTAAACAGGAAGCAGCTCAAGGCTCTTGACTTTCAGAACCCTGCAGAGCTCCATAAAGACCATCCTCCTTCCTCAGAATGGCCCACCCAAGAAAAGCCTACGACCATCATCCACCTGACTAAACCACCAATATCTAATGAGTAAAAAGTGGAAACCACAGAAAACAGAGCTTTCTGAAAAGCTAGGCCCGGGACTCTGACTCGCTCCTAAGCTAAAGTCAGCCAACCTGTGCTCAAGAGCTAATTAAGTCTCTTTCCTCAAATTCTCATAACATAACTTGTCACCTTTCCACTGGGGGGGGATCAAACCAAACAAAATTCTTAAAAGATTTGTCTCTTCATGATTTAGGAAGAACAAAATTACTGTTTTCCAGTGCTGAAACACTTCTAGATACTATAATAGTGAAGAGCAGTATAAAACACTGAACAAAAGGAACAGAGAATCTACTGCAGAACAAAGGAATAGACAGAAAAAACCCCAGTAATAACCATGAGAACAATGTAGGCAGAAACACCAAAAATTAATGCAGAAAAAGGAAAATGCAATAAAAGCAATAAAAGCAAAAGAGATTTAGTAAGCTGATTTTTTTAGTGGATTAAACAAAAATGACCTATTAACATAGCTCCCAACTCTTTCACTTCTTTGTTTCGCAGAAGGCTTACCCCCAGGAAAGACAACCGTGCAAGTAAGTCTCACCATGGCTAGCCACTTTACTTAAGATAGCAGAAGTTTTCAAGGCTTAAAACTAAAACTAAACAGCAACAATGAAAAGAAGTCCCACAAAGACAAATTCCTTCATGTCATTTCCAGAAAAAGAACTCAAGAAGTAAATACACTGTAACAGAGCTGGCCAGCGTTTTGCCTTCCTAATTCGGCAATTATTTCATACGGCCTGGGATGGGAGACAAAAGTTATGCATAGATGTTTCTAACTATTTTTCCTGTAATGAGTTCAGTATTTATCCAAATTGCATATATTCTCTCCAAAAACTGAAGTCCAAAAGGGTTTTTTAGGAGGCCAACATTTCTAGAATGCGAAGTATTATAGCACCTACAGGCTTCCAAGTGAGTTTTCCACCTCTATGAAAAACACCATCGACAAGTGCACGTCATGCCGCTTTGCTTTTTTTCTGAAAAAAGCGGTTAGTTTCAGCATAAAACAATTCCTTAGCATCAGCAATCAGAAAAAATAGAGCCTAGCAGAAATACTTGCCTGCTGTTTTTGATATGCAGTATTTGGATTTATCTTCGATTCTAACAGTAGTGAACCTGAAAAAGGTATGAAGAAGTATTTACTGAATTCAACAAAATAAACATTTCCATACATCTTACAACAACCGCCCATCTGTCAGCCAACATATGCTCAACTTAATCTGTATCTTCCAGAAAGTCCAGGAGAACCATCTTCTTCAAACATAATTCCCTAAAATAAGCCAGGTAAGACAAAATTAAACATAAATATCCATTTTTCCTCCTGCAACCTGGTGCTACAACTAGCTTGTTTAAAGGCCGTTTAGCAAACCTATACAGATTTGCACCCGGTAACGTGCTGCCCAGCATAAAAATGTTTTTGCCCACAGAAGCCACGTGGGCCATTTGCTTTTATTTCCTTCAACTGTCCTTCAGAAGTGAATCATCTAGATACTATAAACCCAGGGACTTTATCTTGTGTATGCAAGTAGTGTATGTATCCTGGCAACGGCTCCAGAGTAATTTATACCAGTCTTAGGTGGTTTATTTAGCACATTAGCACCTGTCGGCTGACAAAGTGGCGAGCGCGTACCCTCCCCCCTCCAAAAGAGCCCCTTAAGGTGACTTTAAAGTGCAATAAAACATGAGGAACGCCACACAACTCGAATACAATCAGTGAATTTCCAGAGGAAACAAACAAACAAACAACTTTTTATAGTAGCAAGAAGGGGAGGAAAAGCGCACTTCAAAAGCGAACAAAATCATTCTGAAAGCGAACAAGATGTCGTCACGCGTAACAACTTCATCTCTATTCAGTCAAAAGAGATGCAGCCGGCTCGGGTAGCTGGAAGGGGGAAAGCCTAGGGCAACGGTGGTAAACGCTGCTGCGGCTTATCGGGGGAAGGAAACTTTGAACAGAGCCGCAAGCTAAAGGAAAGAAAAGGGGGTGAGAAAAAAAAAAAAAAAATTCCTCTGGGGTCTTCCCTGATAAACGCGGGGAGGGAAGGCACCAGCAGCCAAGCCCGGCGGCGGCGGGTGTCAGCGCTGGCGAGCGGGGCAGCGAGGGGCGCC
>NW_009235169.1:0-1481 GCF_000690835.1 Fulmarus glacialis
TTTTGGTCCTAACCTGCTCAGCTGGGGACAAGTGCCACCACCACTCCGGTTGTCAGGTCAGCAGAGTGGAGCTGACAGTGCCATCTCGCTTCACTACCTCCCTTCGGCTTCTCCCTGGTAACTACAGATCCAGGAGACATACATGATCCACAGGCGGGAAGCACATGTCTGTTATACCCTGCCGCGGAAAATAAACACCTCTCATGGATTTCCCACACATTTCAGTGAGCTGCGTGGGAAGGGAGAAGCATTTCTAGGTGCCTCCCCGGCTCGGCCATTAGCAGCCCCTCAGATCATTCAGCATCGCTGCGCCATCCAGAATCCCCCACGGCTGGGGAGGTCTGAGCGGTTGCTACCGCCAGACCCAGGGCTGGACCACCGAGGCCCTGCAGAAGAGACGCGGCCATCCCAAACCGCAAGCGCACCCGGGTATTGACACTCGTTACATTTGCACCCACCCATGTGTGTAATCCCACAGATTCCTAATGCTGCAAGCAAACAAATAATTGTCCCGTTCCGCCTGACACTGCGGCAACCCCAAATGCCGGCACGCAGTTTCACTTCTTGCTGTCACTGCTGCTTTTAACGACAGCCGATGGGCAGCCAGAGAGTTACGGCCCCGTTAACACCACCGCTGGGGACGGCACGAATAACCACAGTGCGATGTTGAGACCACAGCGAGAGCTGAATCAAGAAATCAGAATACACTGTGTAGAAAGCTGCACCCAGGTGAAGCCACAAAGCCTTTGACATGAAAGATGCCTTTAGGTGGAGATAATCCTACCTCTTCTTGATAGTCACGGCCTTCACCTGCCCTGCAGAGACCCTTCCACCCATCCTCAGCATCCCCGAAGCATCTCTAACTACTGAGCAGAGGCAAATCCTCTTGCAGAGCTGGAGTAGCGCTTTCTAAACCACATCTGCAGAAGGTTTTTAAGCAATCTTGCTACCAAGCAGGCAGTGAGCTCAGTGGCTTGGGGAGCCCCGAAGAAACCCATCCTGCTAAATTAATGGCCACTGTTAAGATTTCCACAATGACAACTGTGCATATTTATCAGGTCCCCTCTGATACCACTTAACAGGCAGCATCGTATTTCGAGGCAGCAGAAATATCTCTGCACATCTGTTTTTCCAGTTCTGCCAAAGAGCTTTCATTTTTCGCTAATAATTTGACCTGTTTGGTTTCTGGCAGAAGACGGCTAAGCAGAGCACTCGCTCTCTGGATTCACTCCAGGACGGGATGAGGTCAGGCCAACAAAGAAAAAGAAACAGCTGGGTGGCTACGAAGCAGTGGGAACAAACAGCGCAGGGACCAGGGCTTTTTCTTTCCTTCCCTTTTTATTTACCCAATGGGATTTCATTCCTGGCCGTATTTATTCCCCCAGCAGACGATATCACAAAAGCAGTGTTTCCTGGAAGTCGCGGCTGCGGGGAGCCTCCTGCAGCAGGCTGACCATACCCAGGGTGCAGGTATAAATAGC
>NW_009235169.1:1500-5845 GCF_000690835.1 Fulmarus glacialis
GTAGGGAAATGTGAGGCACAGGTCCTAGGGGTTTCCATTGAGATACTGCATCTCCTACACAAACATTTTAATCTTGATTTTGGCAAGGTGGGGTTCATACCCCACGCTCCCACTTTATTTTTCCATTTCATCACGTTCTTATTAGTCTACCCAAGGCTTTCTGGGTTGGGGGCTTTCACCTTGCATTTTTCATTCTTCTTTCTTTTTTCTGATATTCAGCTAAATCATCTTAAAGCAGCAAGCAGAAAAATTGCCAGTGAAGCAGGAAGGAGGTGGAAAAGAGGGGAGGGATGGGGGAATGGAAGACAGGGAGAGGACATGCAAGCACAGGAGAGAGACAACGAAGCAGTCTGCACATGTTCCCTGTTCGGAGAGTTTCTCTCTCCCTTGACCTCACTTTCTCCACAGCCAGAAATTCCACCTCAGGACTTGCCAAGGAGACAATGCAACATTCCTCTGCTGGGCCACAAAGCAAGTGTGAAATGTTCTGTTTTAATCATTTACAGAACAAAAGGAACACAACAGTCACTGTCTGATTCATATCTGCTGAAATCCACTAGCCAAAGCTGTGGGAGAGGAGAGACAGATGAAGAAAGGAAAGGAAGAGGAGGTGTGGGTTTGGTTTGTTTTTTTCTTCTGGTTAGTCACTGTGGACCTAAGGAAAGACAAGAGGACCATGTTGGATTATACCAAAGTTTAAGAGCCCCTGGTGACCTCTCTCTGGCATGGCCTCTGGTAGATGACTGGAGAGAAAGTACAAGGAACAGTACAAGTACAAATGCTGCTTCCTCTAGTACGTGATCCCGTTTCCCTTCCTGAGCCAGACGTTGTAGCTGCATCATCAGGTTTGAGAGCCCTTCATAGACCTTTCTTCCGTGGTTTTTTTTAATCACTTTTTGAGCCCATTCCTACTTTTGGCACCCTGCACATCCTGTGGCAGTGAGTTGCACAATGTAATTGTGTGCTGTCTGAAGACATACTTTCTATGGGTTGTTTTAAGTCTTTCCTTATTTCACAGAATCACAGACTGGTTGAGGTTGGAAGGGGCCTCTGGAGGTCATCTGGTCCAACCCCCCTGCTCAAGCAAGACCACCTAGAGCCAGTTGCGCAGGACCACGTGCAGATGTCTTTTGAATATCTCCAAGGATGGAGACTCCACAACCTCCCTGGGAAACCTGTGCCAGTGCTCAGTGACCCTCACTGTAAAAAAGGTGTTTCCTGATGTTCAGAGGGAACCTCCTGTGTTTCAGTTTGTGCCCGTTGCCTCTGGTCCTGTCCCTGGGCACCACTGAAAAGAGTCTGGCTCTGTCGTCTTTGCATCCTCTCTTCAGGTATTTATAGACATTGATGAGATCCCCCAGAGCCTTCTCTTCCCCAGGCTGATGAGACCCAGCTCTCTCAGCCTTTTCTCACAGGAGAGATGCTCCTGTCCCTTCATCATCCTTGTGGCCCTTCACTGGACTATCTCCAGTATGTCCATCTCTTTCTTGCACTTATTTACTTCTATGCCATTCATAATTCTTGTACGTCTACTGTATCCTCTTCAAGCATCTCTTTTCCACATCATCAAGTTGTAGTTTACCGAGTGTCTGCTTTCACAGAAGCTGCTCTGTCCCTCGGTCACCTTTGCCTCCCTTGCTTGGTACTTCTCCAGGGAACCCCAGAGATGTCCTCACTGCTCAAGGTACAAGTGAGCCATGAACTGACTTACAGAGCAGCAGACCACAGAGAGGTTTCCAAAGGTTGGGCATGGCAAGCAGAGCACCAGCCTTTAAAACAAGGAGAGAAAGAAAATTTAGGAAGTGATTTCCCAGTCATTGTTAATTCCATCCTTGGAAGCACTGGAACAACCAAAGGCTTTGCAAACATGTAGAAAAGGAGGATATGAGTAATAGCCAGCGCAGATCCAGCAAGAACAGAGCTGGTCAGACTCATCTAATCTTCTGCGATGAGGTAATAAACCTTGTACATGAGGGGGGAGCTGCAGAGGCATATAAGTTGGTGTAGAAGTAAAGCTTGTGATACTGTGTCATATGGTATCACTACAAGCAAGAGAGGGACACCTGGACTAGGAGAAAGTATGAATAGATGGCTGCACGACTGGTCAAAACCCTTCTTAGAGGTTAGTTACTCACGGCATGAGGCGAGGCAAAAAGCCTCTCGTAAATCTGGTACTGATCAGCATTTCCACCAAAGACTCAAAATCCAAGCACGGCTTTTTACATTTATAGTTGACAGCAGGCTGGGACAAGCTGCCAGAAAGCGGGACACAGGAATAGAGGTCAAGGCAGACTTGATGAGCAGGAAAAAAAAGGATGCTATCCAGTGATCCTCCATTGGGATCCTCCTCCAGCCCCCGCACAGACGAGAAACTCTCAGTCTGACCCATGGAAGGGCTTTTCCCTGCTTATGCCTGCCTTCGGCAGCACATGCGTAATTGGCTTAAATTACAGAAATTTAATTAGGCACCAAGAAAACCCTTCCAGTGCAGTGAAGCACTGGGGTGGATTGCCTGGGAAGGCGGCTAGGACAGGTTGGTCCTCCATGTGGGGTGACGGGTAACAGGAGGCACTAGTGCTGCCCCCAGACAGAAGAGAGCTGACCTCTTGAAGTCCCGCTCAGACCTGCTTTTCTGTGATTTTTATGGTGATGATGTTTTGTCTCAGGATGTTGTTATTATAATATAATGCTGCTTTATTCTCTGCTCCTCTACTTAACACCTGCTGTTCAGGTGGCTGGTTTGACCAGGGCTGAGTATTTTTGACCTGGTATTCTCAGGCCCTGGTTACACGGTCACTTCAACGCAGCATAAATCTGAGCTGCTACTGGGACGGTCTTGTCCTCTCCCCCTCCAACGTGTGCTTGCTCTTACCCCCTCGCTTGCCTGGCACCGCAGACCACGCAGCTGTGCATGACTCAAGTCAGGAGACTGATCCAGCTGAAAACTCACCAGCCAGGAGGGAGGCAAGAGGAGAGATCAGTTTTCCATTACTTGTTCTGCTATCTCACATCCTTTGTCTGTCTTGTCTACCTTGGATGGAGCAATCACATCTTGTGCTGTGTTTGGAAAGCGGAGCGGAAACATAAGGTGATACAAGCACTGGTTTGAATAATCTTTTCCAGACTGAGGGATGTCTAGTACTGCTGTGCAGAGGAAACGGTGTCCGAGCAGCTCCTGCTGCCCCTCGGCTGGGAGCGGGGCCGTGCAGAAGCCCTGGGAGATGCCAGCCACCACCTCAGGAGGCAATGGATCACATTGGATGGCACAGACTATTTCCCCATTAACACGAGGAGGATGCCAAGAAGCCGATTGTCCCATGTTACAGCCCTGATCCCTGCCCCTCCAGGGTCCTGTCCCTTGACCAGGGGTCACCACGAGCCTCATTTTGCACATCTAAAACATCTGTCTAGCTGCTAATGCATTTCTTTGCTACACAGCTACAACCAACCAAATCTTGTCATTTGGGAGAGGGAGCTTGTTCTTTGTCACTGAATACATTTGCTAAGACTTGGAGGGTTTGCCAAGGTTAGGAGAAACGGGCATGTGTCACTGAGGGAAGGCACCGATCAAGGGATAAGATGAGGAAGATCAAGAAGAAAAGGAGCTGGTGGAAGCTGTGACACAGAAAATGCATTTTAAAGTTACTTGACTTGTTTTAACAGCAATCGGGTAATGAATGAGGCAGCCAAGGGAAGGCTCTTGGCTTTATTCCCGTTCGCTGTTAGACACTCCTCTGGGTGAACACATCAGAGCAGTCTCTATCCTGACACCAAGCGGAGAGAGCTCACAAGGACTCCTTTAAAATACGATCAAGAGTATGAGACTGCCAGCGAGGACAGCTGCTGGCCCAGCCACCCATGCAAGCGCCAGTGAGGCATCATACAGTTTATAGGCATTATTGTATTTATAGGAATTTTTTCAAGATCCTGGCTCTTAGCAGCAGAGGTTTACAGCAGAGATAGTTACACATGATAAAAATCACCATTCTGGGCTCCTGCAGTTTTTACCCTCCTACCCCAAGTTTTCACCAGTGCTGCATGTGGTGAGCAGCCTGGTGCGTGCATGCAGAGCATCCTTACTGGGGACAAGGTGGGTTTCCAGAGTGGCGGGGAAGTCACAGAATCACAGGTTGGTTGAGGTTGGTGGAGACCTCTGGAGGTGATCTGGTCCAACCCCTCTGCTCAAGCAAAGCCACCTAGAGCTGGTCGCCCAGAACCATGTAGTTTGAATATCTCCATGGATGGAGAATTCATTGTCTTTAAAGTGAAGAGGAGGGTGCCTTTTCCTTGGGAGGAAGGGCCAGTGATTGATCATTGGTTGAGTGCTCCCTCAGTAAGTTTGCAG
>NW_009235170.1:0-4364 GCF_000690835.1 Fulmarus glacialis
AAAGACATGGACCTGCTCAAGCGTGTCCAAAGGAAAGCCATGGAGATTATCAGGGGGCTGGAACATCTCCCCTGTGACGACAGGCTGAGAGAGTTGGGGATGTTCAGGCTGGAGAAGAGAAGGCTCCGGGTACACCTTATTGTCACCTTTCAATATATAAAGGGCACTTACAAGAAAGAACGAGAAAGACTTTTTACAAAAGACTCTAGTGACAGGACAAGGGACAAAGATTTTAAACTGAAAGAGAGTAGGTTTAGATTGGACATAAGGAAGACATTTTTTACGATGAGGGTGGTGAGACACTGGAGCAAGTTGCCCAGAGAGGTGGTAGATGCCCCATCCCTGGAAATATTGAAGGTCAGGTTGGATGTTCCAGCTTATGTCTGTGGCCTTTCATCTTGCCCAGAGAAGTTGTGGATTCCCCATCATTGGAAGTGTTCAAGGTCAGGTTGGATGGGGCTTTGAGCAACCTGATCTAGTGAAAGATGTCCCTGCCCATGGCAGGAGGGGTTGGACTAGGTGATCTTTAAATGTCCCTTCCAAACCAAACCATTCTATAATTCTATGATTCTGTAATAATGAGGGATCTCTTTCAAAGATTTTCAGACATTTATTCTTATCTTTAAACTTTTTTTTTTTGTGTGTACTTTTTATGACTGACAAGAGCACTAATAAATCAAATATGTTAGTCAATGGAGAAACATTGTCAACTGTAAACTTTGTGAAACAGCTCAGTCTATTCATTGTGCAGAGATCACTGTATCATATCCTGCAGGATGATGAGTAGCCATCATATAGCAATCATGCTTCATTTCTTACAGATCCAAATTTGTTTTCTAGCAGTGAAAGAAGTGAAAGCCAGTGAGTCCTTATCTTTATTTTTTAAAAAAATTAGCACTTCAAGAACATATCAGTGTGATCATCTTTGATGTGACTTTTTTTGAGGTGGAAACTCATAAATTTCAGGACAGATGAAGAAATCAACCCGTAATGGATCTCGATACTGGGGTTTGTATCTCCCAACATTCATCTCTACACAGCTCTCGCATCTCTAGCATCTTGCTCCTCTTCCAGGATCTTCCTTCCAGCCGGAATCTCCATCTTCTTCTTTTTGGGATCAGTTCTACTTTTTGGACTTCTTTTCTTTTCAGGCCCTCAGTTTTTCAACCAAAAGTCTAGGTGCAGAAGCACAGTGCCTGATCAGGCACCTATTCTGTGCTTCTGTTTCATGTCTGTTTATTAAGTGGAAGATTCAGGATGTACTGCTTTTGTTTAAACCAGTCACTGTCAAAATTTACAACAAACCCATACTGGTTGCAGCTAGCAAGCAGCAGGCTTCTGCTTCAGATGCTCAGATTTGGACATCTTCCCTCCCCCACACCACACACACACACACACAATTATCTGCCATCTGTTAGCATTCACAATTCAAGCTATATTCGCTCGTACAACAGCAGTCTAAGGATTTTACACAATATCTAAACATGCATGTAAGGTTTTATATTATATTTAGCATGATGGAAAAAAAAAAAATACCTGTCAAAATCAATTTTGTTACATCAGATTATAAGAGGAATTAGCTTGGCAGTAATTGGGGAGAAAAAAAAAAAAAAAAAAAAAAAGTCCTTTAAGATGATGGAAAGGAGGTGTACCCAGAAAGCATAAAAAAAAAAAAGTGTGAGGAAAGACCCCAAAAAATTCTGCAATAGAGCTATCAATCATTAAAAAGTCAATAGCCCAGAAAACAATAGGGAAATAGGAAATCTAAGAATTGCTCAATTCTTATCCAAATTGACAGTAGGTATCAAAATCTATATCCAGTTGTGTGATGTATTGCAGTAAGCACTGGGATGGCTTCCAGAACAAAAACATTCTTAGCCCAGTATGTATGAGACTGGTACTCTCTCCAGTTTTAACAAACAAATCAAAACAGATGCAACAAGTTACTGACTAAATGGAGTCATCTTCAAAAGCAGCTGGGCTTGTCATGGCCAGGCTTTGTTTCCAGTTTAAGTGATGGACCTACAGAATTTTAGCTGTGACATCTATTGCTCAAAAAATATAGCAACAGGAGATACTGTCATAGGCTAATATTGCACTAGAGCAGGGTGTGCAGGAACACACAGAGTAAGGGAGTCAACTGGTCTTCAGGAATATGGATGGAGCAACCGATATTTGATCCTTTATTAGAAGCATTTACAACTATTTACACAGGTTTTTTGTTTTTTTGTTTTCTGTTTTTTGTTTTTTTCCCAACGCCTCAGGGACAGTAGCAACAGCATGTGTCTGCCACAGCTTACATACAGGTCCAAATTTTCTCTTGTCCTAATTTACAGCCATTCATTAGCTGTATAAAACTTGACCCCTCAATAAGCTAAGCACTATCCATCCTTTTAGCCTTTTGTTTTGAAAAATGTATCTCCCTAGAAAATAACATTGTGAAATACTGAAAGAAAGCTAGCTGGACCTCTTTTGTAACCGTAAGCCTTTAAAAGACACAGGGACATTTTCATAGAATCAAAGAATCATTAGGTTGGAAAAGACCTTTAAGACCATCAAGCCCAACCGTAAACCTAACACTGCCAAGTCCACCACTAAACCATGTCCCTAAGCACCAAGTCTTTTCAATCACCTTTAGCTACACTGTTGCTACTAACACATACATATAATCTGAAAATGTAACTCAGAAGTGTTTCCTAGTTTTTCATTGTTTACCACACCTGGATTTCTACTGACAGTTTAGAAAAAGAAAAAAAAAAATCTCCTTGATGGGAAAAAAAGCACCCAGCTTTGAATCTGCTCTGATTTTATGAAATGCAGGTGTTTTGGTCAACTTTAAAATGATTCAATTTTTATTTGTGTAAATGCAGAAGGTCATCATTGCTCTTTGAATTAGTTAGGAAACATCAGAGGATGCTAAAGTAAATAGAAAAGTAAGTATGGATCAGTGTAGAAAGATATTAATGGCATTATATTAAAGCTGTATTGAAAGAGCAGTTGGTAGGACACTATGGTAAGATGTCAGCAGTTCTAAAACCTGTTATTCTGTATATTTTTTACCTGTTGTTTTATTCAGTCATTTTACTACTCTGTTTTTTTTTTTTTTCTTCTCCCCTACTATGTCGATTTAGACATTAAGCTAAACATTGAATTCTGTCTAATTAGGTAGTATGAGTGACTTTCAGGGTAGCTATGATCAGTGTTGAAAAATGGTATGTAAGAGCCTTTGTAATACAAAAATTACACTGAGAATGATCACTGAGAATACTAAATATTTAAAACTTTCTTCTATGTCTTTGTAATACTTTTCTACTTGTTATGTAAATAAGATCTTATCATCCAGCTCATAGCTTCGATTCCAGTCTCTTTAGTTTGCCACTTGCAATGGCTGCAGGAAGGGAAAAGTGTTCCTCCCATCCAGGTTGCAGAATGCCTGTAAAATATGTTCTTACAAGTAAATGTAAGGCCCCAAGAGAGGAGTCCGTAAGTTTCTGCGGACAAAGAGAATCCCAAAGGAAAGATTAAGAATGAGCCTAAAAAAGCTGCCAACTTGATGCACTTTCACGCGTTGCTTTAAGAACAAAAAAACATAGACCGATTCCTCAGAGGCATAAAGAAGTAACTTTCAGTAGAAGCTTGGCAGGCCTCAAAATTTTTTCCTCAAGTGTTGGCCTGATTTATTTCTGTTGTGAAAATAAGTGAGGTGAATGCAGCATGAGGTTTCATTAAGTTCATGCAGATAGAGGCCCCACTCAGTTTTTCTATTTATATAATGACCCCAGCCATCTGGGGTGTTAGTCTAAGTCACTTTGGTAATATCATAATTTTTTTTTTGCAGTCTGCAAATAGCACAGAGACGAGAAAATGCTGTTTCCTCTGTGAGTGGTGAGGAAGGTGGGGGCTCTGAAACACTGACACTTCTGAAAGGATCAGTCCTTCCTGAGATGTATCAATTTCAGCCTGCCTCCCCCACAGAGGCAGTGCAGCTTGCTTGTGCAGAAGATGTCAGAGCTGCTTGAGTCCTGTAGGTGTATCTTTTTAAAAAGTGCATGTTGAATAAGTTGAATCAAATAGTTGGCAAAATTTCAGACAGCTTTCAGGTAAACATTTCATGCTTAAAGAGGAGATGCTTGTTTTCTTAAAAATTAATGGTCCGTAAACGCCTTGAGCTCCATTCTGATTTTGCAGCAATTATATGCCAAAGTAACTCCATCGATTACTGCTGATTTACACTGATATTACCCTACAAGTCCTCTAAAGTTTAGCTCAAATGGAAAAAAAAATCTTTGCTTAGTTTTATATGTGCTTGCTCATTCACTTCTCTCTCTCTCTTCTCTCCCTCCCCCCCCGCCCCCCCCCGCACC
>NW_009235170.1:4399-7493 GCF_000690835.1 Fulmarus glacialis
CCCAATATGTGTATGTATCAAGATTCATTTATAACACAAAGTCTGCAATTTTATGTAATGGTACAACCTTTGAAACTTCATCTCAGAGTTTTTATTTTTTGTGACATAATATACTTTGGACAAATATAAAGCTTCCTCTCCTTTTCTGCCACCTGTGTTTTGGTTTTGTTTTATAGATATCCATTGATATTTTACTATCTCATAATTTTCTCTTAAAAAACATTAATAATTACTTCAAGTTGTTTGACCATCATCCTGCAACCTAGATGCCATTTGGAAGGTATGAGATTATATTCATTTTCCAGTAGTGTATCTAGCAGCAGCGGAGAATCCCACAAAATGAATCCTGCGGGATTCAAAATATACATGGAGAAGCGGAGGAGAAAACAGGGAAGCCTCTTCCTCCTCACACCACAGCCCTGGTAATTTTACTCTTTAGTGTAAATACTGAATATTATGTAAACCTCACATAGGTGCTAAACACTTCAAAAAAAGAAGTAATACGCTAGCAAGTAGACTATGGATTTACCACGTTGTCTTTCATATACTGGGACTAATATGAGTGAGGGAGAAAATTGTACCTTTACAATAGGAGCGTGGGAGACATTTCTATGCAAAGTTCTCTAAATATTTGTGGGGCTTTCTGCTCCTTCCAGTGTTCTTGAGTTCACTGCTACCAACAATAATACTTATGCAACTGAATGTATATATCTACATGGGCTTAAATTTATGAACATACATTTCATTCTCCCCACAGTCCAAGCTGACCAAGTCACAGAACAATATTGATCTGAGCTAACATACCAGTTTCTCAGTGCTTTGCCAGCTGCTGTGACGTGTTGTCCGGTTTGCTTGGCAAAGCAAACAGGCCAGAACATAGAAGATCTCTATGTAACAAGTATCCTATAACATTGCAGGTTTATTTCTGCTATATTTTGGCTTACTTTTGTTTTTGTTCTGCTTATTTGCTTTCCTAAACTGTTCTACATGAAGGGCTTTTCTACATGAGGATATTCACTAATGCAGTTACTTGAGGTATAGCCTAAACAATGACATCAACAATATCCAATAGTGATATTAGTGTTGCAATACAATTCCCAATGTGAACATGCTTTCTCAAGGGCAAGGATATTTATTTACAATTTAGCTTAATCTGCTTCTACAGTAGATTATGCTCAGTTCAAATTATACTCCCATGTCAATACATTTCCTTGTGTAGCTAAACCTACTGTATTCTCCTTAGACAAAGATGTTTAAATTCATAAAGCAAAAGTTCATTGCAAGATTCTCTATAGTCTTGAAGTGATGGCTGTTGTTCTTCTTGCTCACTTCATCCCTCATTTATTTTACTTATTTACAGACACTTCTGCCACAATCTACAGGCTCTGATTTTGAGTGATGGTACACTTACCATGAAAAACTGTAAATAAACTTCTCTTCACAACTATCTGGTCTTCTCACACTCAAAACAAGTGTCCAGATAAAAACAAAGGAAGAACAACAGAGGAACTAAATTGTAACTGTAATTGCTCCATACCATCCCTGCCAGTAGTTGACCAATCTGTATGACCCCTTCTTAGCAAATGCTGCCTAGTTTTGTGATAGGAATGGCAAGCTTCCTCCACCCTGGAGCAGTGTAGGTGAGAACTCTCTTTCCCCTGGATAGACCTTGGACCCCAGCTGCAGCTATGTCTCCAGCCCTGTCCTGGTCTGCTGCTTGATGGATCCTGGCCCTGGTAGGTCACTTGCCATGCCCGAGGCTGTCAATAGACCCCACTACAGCACCCGGCTCTATCCATTGTGGTCAGACCCTGAGGGATGGTACCTGCCAGTGAGAGCACTGGGTTCCCTGAGGTCCCCCTGGGCTCCAAAGTCCCTGTCCCCCAGGGGGCAGCCGGCCCTTGCTGCACCCTGACAGTGGTTAAGATGCACCATGTTTGTAAAGTTCACCATCTCAAATAAAAGGCAAAATGTGTAAAGTAAGAACAAGCATCACGAATAAGTATAAGCATTTTCAAGCAAGAAGTGAATCTTCTTTCTCAGTGTTAATGTACTTAAGTCCAGCTTCCACATTGTTTCAATAACACTAATGACTTTAATTGCTGCACATGTGCAAATCTGAAGGATAGACACAGTTGCTATAATGGTTCATGGACATGTTAGAGCTGATCATGTGGCATGAATCCTGTCTTTCCCCATTTAAAAATCAAAATTAAAACACAGGAGACGGAATAGTCTTTCTAGCAATTGCATGATGGCAGTAAAACTAGTAAGATTTTGTGGAAATTTCCCCATATGGCAACTCTATTGCCTGATTGAACTCTCATGGATATCAGCAAAAAGATTTCTACCAGAGCAGGCTGTTTGCTGCCAATACCAATTTATTAAACTTGTATTTACTTCTCAGAGAATGAAATTCAACTCCTATTGCTTACTGTGCTTTACAGCTATTGCGTGCTGACTACTGCAAAGCCAGAATTTTCTTGTGTTTTCAGTACACAACTAATTTGGTGACAGCTGCAAGTGCTATCTAATTCACATGCACAAACTGATACTTATGTCAGCAGAGTTTAGCCAACTCAAAATATGTTTTCATCTGAATGTCTGAAGCACTGCTCCACCTAAAGGCTCATCACTTCATGAAATTTATTTTTTTATACCTTCCCACTTTCGAACATTGAAAGATATTACAATCTTTTGACTTAGCAATAGTTATTTAATATTTGCCTCTATCGCTCTTTTTTGTCAGTAACAACTATTGTCACTTTTAATTTGGAAAATAAAAAGCACATTAGTCTAGAAGATAGTAGTCTGAGAACTATGTGTTACTATAAGAAAACTTTTACACTTTTTCTATGGGCTTTAAAGAGGCTGACACCAGTGCGAAAATAAAAATTTGGATTTTTCCCTAGAGAGGTTGTACTGCTGCTGCCATACCAGTGTAAAAAAAATTGTTATCTGGATAGTGCATTAGAATAAAAAATCTTCTGCAACCTTATCTATATTCAGGATGAGTATTCAGGATGACCCAAATACATGGTCTGCTTCTAGTTAAGACAGATACCAGAAAAGAAAAGAAGAAACTGTTAAAGTG
>NW_009235171.1:0-6994 GCF_000690835.1 Fulmarus glacialis
CCCAGCCGAAACCAGGACATGCATGTAGCCCAGGGAAGACTACAGCTAAGATGAGGTCAGACTCGGGCAAAAGGCTCGTTAAAGCAGGCAGGAGGTCTAGCCGAATAAAACTGGGCCTGCAGCGTGACATTTCTGGATCACTGGAGGTGTTTGTACCTTGAAGGCACAGCATCATCGAGGCTGGAAGGGTCCTCATCTCGTCCATCTCGTCTGTCCCTGCCCTGCTCAAAGCAGGGTCAGCCAGGGTAGGTTGCGCAGGGCCACATCCATTTTGGAGCACCTCTAAGCATGGCGACTCCACAACCTCTCTGGTGGCACAAATAAGCTGCCAGCCCCACCCCAGGTCTCTGGGGCCTCCAGCCCAGGGTCCTGGGAGGCCCACCAAGGTGTAGGCAGAGGCCTCCAAGCCCTGCCTGAGCTCTGTCATGGCGTCGCTGTCTCCAGCTCTGTTTCAGCTGTGCCTGTGCCCAGCCACATACCTCGCTGCTCCAGACCTAGCCCGCAGGCTGCCTTCCTGGCCTGCCCTTGGCCTCCCTGTGGCCCTGCTTGGCCACCACTGGGCCTGAACCCCAGCCCGGCCTGGCCTAACTTCCTGGCTTGCCCTCAGAGCTGCCACCTCACCAGGCACTTGTTTGTCCCTCTGGGCTCTGAGCTACCCTGCTCCCCTTGCTCGTGTAGGCTGAGGCCAGCAGGGCAGGGCCCAGCCGTGGGACCCCCCTTTGGCTCCCCATCCCCGAGGGAGCAGCATGCCTGAGCTGCTCCCTAATAGCCATCGCTCACCACCCTCACAAAAGAAAAAGTTGTTCCTGAGGTTGAGGTGGGATTCCCCTTGTTCCAGCTTGTGCCCACTTCTTCACACTTTTCCCCTCGGCAGGCTACAAATCTATCACATCCCTGTGGGATCTGCAAAGCTTCCATGGCTACCAGAAGCTCCCCCACCACCTTCTGCCCAGACCACCAGGAGGATTGCTCGACAAAGGCAGGAAGAGTCTGGTAACTGATTATTGGCAGTAGCTCAGTGCTAGCCCCTGATCTGAGCACAATCATGCTTCAAGCCTCCCCAGAGGAAAAGGACACAGATGCGTGCTCCCTCTCGGAGATGTCTGCAGGAGGGATTTTCATTCAGAGCAAGGGCAGAAAGAGATGTGCTAACTGCCTGCATAGGAAGAGAGCCTGAATAAGCCTTCAAAACCAGAACTGTCCTCATCCAAACGTGCTAGGTCCGAAGCACTCCAATTGCGCAACAAAACTAAGCCACGTACTATAGGACACAGTTTATTAAATACCAAGTTGCAACAGAACACTTGGAACTGGATGTAGGGTAGTGGCTGCACAAGGTGGAAGGCAACGGTTTCCAGGCTTCATTCATCTTCCTGTGAGCACTCTGTTTTCTGGCACTTCCTCCGCTTCAGCATCTTCTCATTGCTCAACCGTGTTGGAGGTTCAGCTGTGACTGGGGAAGGGCAGGAAAAGAAAAGGCTGCGTGTTAGGTTTACAGCAGGCAGACAATGCAGACAACTTTTCTCGCAGATCCTTGTTTTATCTTGCCCGTTGTATACATTTTTTTGACTGCATCTCCAGCTGTGGGGAAATGTCACCAACTTGTAGGCGGCAAAACAAAAGGAACTCAAAGAGAGAGCTCTAAAATTACTCACTTCTGTGGAAATCCGTAAGGTGGGGGGCCATCGAGACTACATTCGTCACCTGCTGACAGAGTATTAAAATGTATTAAAATCTCGATGTATGGTGACCAGCTTTGCTCTTCTCACTCCAGGCCACTGGGACTGCGTCCTGGTCAGCAAGGCCATTCACCTCAGCAGCCCTGCTGGGACTCCTGGCTCATGGTTTTTACCCACCATGACAACTACATCCGTGTTCATCAACATCAACAATAGCAGGAGGAACATCAAGAGAAGTCAATCAATTGCAAAATACGGCCAACAGATAATTAGCAACACAGAAAAAAAAGTATAGGAAAAGAATCATACAGGTTCCAGCAGAAAAAAAATAATCACCTCAAATCCATCAAACAAACCAGAGGTCACCTTTCTTCTTAGTTTACCAACTTCATTGGCCACCTCATAACAGCTGTTCTTCATCTCTCCTGGAAACTGAGCTGGGACTCTCTCTTTCTCCCCGCGTATGCCGTCAGCTTTGTCTGAAATTCCTCCAGAAGCATCTTCAACCTGCACAGCAAATTAGTAAGGAAAGCGTGAAGCAAAGTAACAGTCGGCCTTTTTCACATACTCTTATGTACGCAGCACAGCCATGGCTTGGCTTCATCTGGAACGTGTTTGACAGGCCAGGAATTACTGAGAACAGCCAGCACTCCAGGGCCACACATCACTTGAAGGGCCCAAAGTTTACCTGAACAGGGGAAGAAGAGTCTTCTCTCCCAAGAGAACTGCAGGCAGCCTGCATTTGCAAGGCCTTTTGCAGTTTTTTAAAACCACAGCCTCGTGCACAGAAGCACCTTGCAAGATTGAATGCGAGGCTTGGATTTGCTCACAGTTATGTACGTGCTTTTACATTAGAGTTCAGTAAAGCTTGACTTCTACTCAACGTGATATTTCTTTAAAGCACTAAAAAGCCATGCCTGGTACGTTCTTCCTTCAGTGCGATGCTTTTTTGCCCGCATTTTGCCCAGAAGCACGTCTGATCGGTATTTCATCTCGACCAGCTTCTTGTCTTCCTTGCTTTCACTCCCACACTTTCAAAATAGAAAAGACACGTCACACACAGAGCACAGAATCCATATGCAGAACGTGCAGACAGTGTTCTCCGCGTCTCCTCTCGCGGCTCTCAACCACAGATCTCTCTCCTGTCCACAGCACGCAGCCTACCCATCAAAGGAATCATACTGATGAATGTAAGCGCCCGCATATTGTCCACCAAGCACATTCAAAACGCAGTAGCAGCAGGGGAATGAAGAAATGTGTAGACTTTTCCCCTGAGGGTGCCCTGCCCAAAAACCTGGGGGGTTTCCCACAGCCCACCCGATCTTTTCATAAATTACCTGCCCACAAGAAATTCAAAGACTAAAACTAGTCATTCCCCAAAGCTGTTCATATACCTGCCGATGTTCGTGTTCCTTTGCAGTCCGTGTTGTCTGAAAGCCAGTTATCAAGTCCTCCAGGCCATTACGAGCCTACAGCAGCATTAAAAGAAGAAAAAAGAAGTCACTCTAGGACTTGCCCGACTGAAGGTTACACCTCACAGCATTTCTTCTTCTCTTGCCAGTATCAGTACAACACAGTGCCTGCCCCACAATGCCACCCAAGCACACAAAATACTGCCTATGGAAGTGCCATTCCCATATTAGTAGTTGCAGATTTTCATCTTTGGAGGCCGCTTCGTTGCATTATGGACCCACACCTGCTGGCCAAGCAATCCATAGTCACTAAAGCGGGAAGGTGACCAGAATACAGGCAACTGAAGAATTCCCGTCACAGTCTGATGATGCCAGTCAGGCCTCCAGGATGAAGTGCTCAGCACCACCAGAGCCCAAGGAAAGTCCACAACCGAAGGTATCAAATCCCTCTACTGCGTGACTGTCTGAAGTGCTGACTGAGGTCTCAACCTCACGACTGGTATAAAGCAGAAAATACTTAAGCCAGTGCATTATTGTCAACTCCTTAACAAAGAGTTAAGTAGGCGCTAAGTAGGACTTGCTATAGTCTCATGGGAGAACTCTCGAAGCCAGAAAGCTGGGGAATGGGCCAGCAGGACTTTCCGAGCAGCCTGTAATCAGTAGAACAGAGGAACTGATCTCTCCTAGACTGTCCAGGAAAACCTCATCTTGAAACTTCCCCACATGAATACAGAATTAAGCTTTGCAGCTCATGAAAAGGGAAGGCTCTGACTAGCTTACTGAGATAGAGGCTTGCAGATCTTTCTGAAGGGCTTCAATGGTCTTGGCTTGTTGCTGGACTTTGGCTTCCAGCCTGGCCTTTCCAACTCGGAGCCTGAAAAAGAAGTACACGCCTTATCACAGAAGTCCTTATCACAAGAGCACAAATCCCAAAAGAAGAGTGTGAAAGAACCTCATATAAAACAAAAGCACCTTTGAAAATCGTGTATTATTATCTTGCTGGGATGCAAGAAGACAGTCCTGTTGTTTTCACACAATCGCAGAACGCGAAGCCTTGCTCCACTGTGTTACTTCCTTACCGTTGCATGTGTTCTTCCAGCTCTAGGACAGCCGCAGTTCCAGAAGACGCGACCAGAAGGCCACACAGGTTCCTGGAAGTTAGTTCCCTCTCCTTTATGGCGTTCTTCAGGGACTTGGCAAAATACTCAGTCCGGATATGCCGTTCTTTCAATTCCTGCAGCTATCAAACCACAACAAGAATCCCCAGAGGTCAGCTTAGGTTTGACAAAAAGGAGTGAACTGCTTTGACTCTCATGCTGACTCTCAAAACCCATGTTACTTCTTCATCTTTTATACTGGCCCCTCTCCTACGTCTACACTGATTTCCTACAGCATTTCCTAAACGCTGCCACAATACTCCTCCTCCTCTCTCAAGGACTCTGAACACTCTTTGTAGCCACTTGTTGGCTACTCCAACACGGTTAGAAGCTCCTCCTGCTCCTAAAGTGACTTTGCCACTCTGTAACAATGATGACGTGATGAGGGAATACAAAAAGGCACACCAGTGCAACACTGCAGTATGCCTACTCTTTCTCCGTCAGCACACGCTCCACTTTGCCAAACCCAAGAGAAGGAGCAAATACACATGCTCTGTGAAACTTGGGAAGCAGCTTTTTGAAAGGAATACACACACCCTTCCCCAATTAAGGACAAAGTGATTCACGGTTAGTGACCTTTCTAATCGTAGGCGCCAGGCTTATAAAACAAGGCGAGTCACTTAAACGACACTCAATCTACTGCTGTTGCAAAGTTGTCTAGTGTACTAAGACCACCTTAGCGCAGCCCTCCACTGTTCCTTCAAGTGGTGCAAACAGGCAGGCACCAAAGGCAGGAGTGCTGTTCCCTCCCAGCCCCCTCATCACAACTAGCCGCACACTGAACCTCCCTGGGTTACACAAAACCCCCAAGAAAGGATCAGTTCCCCGCTCTGGTTTGCTACCAAAAAGGCCTGGGCCCCTGCCAAGAGAGAAGAGAGAGGCTTTCTCCATACCTCAGCTTTCGACCTGTCCAGTTCCTTCTGCAACTGAAGTTTCTCTTCCTGCAGGTGCCTGCTGTAGCGCTTCGTGGCTTCAAGTGAAGCTTCTGCCAGGGATTTCTTTTGGAGAGCGTCGACAAGCTCCTGCACCAGCTGCCTGACCCATCCCTAAAGAAAGGGTGTTCGATGAGCATGGAGAAATCCGTAGGAAGATGACAACGTGAGAGATGCTTTTACTCGTGGGATTACGTCATTAGATCGGTCTTCAGGGTGGCCAGCAGGTCGAGGGAGGTGATTCTCCCCTTCTACTCTGCTCTCGTGAGACCCCACCTGGAGTACTGCATCCAGCTCTGGGGTCCCCAGCACCAGGAGGACATAGACCTGTTAAAGCAGGTCCAGAGGAGGGCCACAAAAATGATCAAAGGGCTGGACCACCTCTCCCATGAAGAAAGGCTGAGAGAGTTGGGGTTGTTCAGCCTGGGGAAGAGCAGGCTCTGGGGAGACCTTGTTGCAGCCTTTCAATACAGAAAGATGGAGAGAGACTTTTTACCAAGGCCTGTAGTGACAGCGCAAGAGGCAAGGGTTTTAAACTAAAAGAGGGCAGATTTAGATTGGACATAAGGAAGAAATTTTTCGCAATGAGGGTGGTGGGACACTGGACCAGGTTGCCCAGAGAAGTTGTGGATGCCCCACCCCTGGAAGTGTTCAAAGTCAGGTTAGACGGGGCTTTGAGCGACCTGATCTGGTGGATGGAACGACCTGATCTGATGTCCCTGCCCACGGCAGGGGGTTGGACTAGATGATCTTTAAAGGACACTTCCAACCCAAACATTTCTATGGTTCTATGACTCAATGAATTCAAAGGTAAGAGATTTTGGCCGCCAGCAGCAGGCATCTGCAGGCCTCTTTCTCAGCTGAGCACATCTAAACTATCAGCAGCTCTTCATGAGGCTTTCACTTTCCTAATACACAGAAAAGGCTTCAGTATTCTTCTCCTTGGAATGCAGGCTGAGAGTCTGCGCACATGCTTTTTTCCAACCCACTGTTTTCCCTCTTTATGCAGACCTTCTGCTTCACAATGGGAACAAAATGAGGTCCGAAATATACTTCAGGTCCAGATTCAATAACCTCCTCTCAGCAGAACTCCAAAATTAACTCAGTTGCAAGAACAGCTCTCTGTAAACCGACAGGCTCTATTTACGGATATCTGCATCAGCCTCTAATAGAGTCACCTGTCTGTCGCCTTGATAATCTGTTTGAGTTGAAGCATCCTTCTTTAACAGAAACTCTTTTCTCTCCAGTGCAGAAACCTGAGCGAGCGAGAACACGGACAGACAGACAGTGGGAAAAGGAATCCCCAGCAACACTGCAGCATCACACTGCATTTCAGCACAGGGGCTACAAAAGCGTGACTTCTGCATTACCTCCGGAAGAGAAAGTACCTCATTTTCAGAAGAGGAGTCAAAGTCTTCCTCTTGTTCTGCTCCTGCCGCTGTAGGCAAGACACCTACAAAGGAGGTAAGAAGCACGATGCTGCTGTGAGTGCTTATTTCACTTTGTTTTTCCCCATCCGCTTCACTCCAAGGAAGCTTACAAGGTAACCATTTAGTCCGTCAGGAAATTACCATTGCCGCGCTCCTCTGCAACAGGCTGCGCGCGCACTCTGTGTCTGTCTGCAGCCGGAAGCAGCACGTCGGCCAACGCTTCCCTTGAATCTTCCAAATCCGTCTGCGTAAATTTAAAAGACGTGCGTGAGAACTGGCACAGACTCCTTCTCGACCCGTTTCCACGCACAAAGCTCCCGCTTCAGCCAACATGCCTAACGTGGCGTCAGGTGACGGAAAGAACGAAAAGGGCAAACACAGCCA
>NW_009235172.1:0-13165 GCF_000690835.1 Fulmarus glacialis
TAACTCTATCCCAGCCAAAATCAGTACAGCTACTCTTATAAACTGGTGCTCTGAGCTTTCACCTTTTCAAGGTCAATATTGTAGGTAGTTACCATAAAATCATAGACAATAGGTAGAGAAGGAACATTATAAGGTCATAGTCCAACATCTTACTCTAAGCCAGGGTCAAACATTGTTCCTGAGGCATGTTTTTTTATTATATTCTTAAGGTGCGTAGTAGTTTCAAATATCAATTATCTCATTTAGTGCTTATGCCTCCTTAACATTTGAACGCTTTTCCATAGTATTTAACCTAACTAGTCTTTGCTTCAGCTAAAGTCTAAACTTTGTTCAGCTAAAGCTCCCAGAAGGAACTTCTGTTCCTTCTTCAGTGAACATGGAGGGCAGTCTATTGACTTCTTCCTTTCTGATGGCTTTTATGTATTCCAAGACAACCCATCTCACTGTTATCCACATTCCTGTCATTTTCTTTTCATTGGCTGTGCTTTCCCATCCCCTCACAAGTCTGGCTGCTTTCCCTGGGACTCTATCCAACCAGTCCACCTTTTTCTTGACGTGCTTCCCCAAAACTGGCACAATAGACCAGTGAGGCCTGCCAAACAGAAAAAGTACACTAAGTATCTTTCAGATGACACTTGCCTTGTTCACAATAACATACCATTATGCACTCCCATTTACTTTGTGACTTTTAACTACATAATTTCAAAATTCTTTTGTAGAACATACACAGGCCCAGTTTACATCTTAGTTGAGGACATCCACAACACAGTGTCTGATGGAAGAAAGTGGCACTAATGGTCTTGGGACACGACCTTCCCTCCTAACAACATTTGAAAAAGTCTGCCACTCAGAGAACAGGTGGGTTAGCAGTCACAGAGGAGATATGGCAAAGGCAGGTGAGGATATGTTACTTCTGTACAGAAAAGTATTTGTCTTTCCCAGAAACCTATAGCCCAATCCTGAAGACTTCTTGCCTCTCTTTGAAGTGAATCCAACTGTATCACTTTGCATGAACATAGTGTATAATATCTATTATCTTCTAAGTTATCGTTGAAGGTAAAGCCTACAAGAGCCACCCCTGTGAAATAAAACATGTATGTCCTCACGTGTTTGTCACAAATTAGCGCAAAAAACTTGTCATTACGAATAACCCGTTTTTTGCATGACTCCTTACTGATGAGGCAGTTCCTCGTGTTTCTTTAAAAGACAAAATGTGTTCAGACACTCTACTGTCCCTGGCCCAAATTCCCACTAATTCAGGCTAAGAGCAATGTGAATCACAGACCTTGTACCACTCATTCAGTAGTATGCAGTGATCACGTAGTTTCCCAAAAGGGAGAAGCCAAGGGGACTCCTTTGATAAAAAAGCAGGTTCACACTAGAAGAAGATGCATGGAAGTGGCGCTCCTTACTTCAAGGGTTTCAAGCACAAGAGCTGACAAAAACCAAGAATGTAACAACATCTCTTGAATTTTGCTTAAAAAGGTCTTCAAGATGCTTTGTTTATTAAGTAGATCCAGTTTATGAGATCAGAGGGCAAGATAAATATTTAAAAGTACAGAAACATATATAGCTCCATAGGAGGTGTCAAAAGCTTCTGTTCCCACATGCATATGGGCATAGGAATTGTTTTATGAAAGTGCTAATGCCACTGTCTTCTACTAGCCTTCTGGAAGTGTAGCACTTCTGAAAACCAGACATGTCTAAGCTATTTTTAACTGGTAGATTAATTACATTAAATTAGGTCACCTTGTCATTTAATGATCATTTTCACTTCATCCTTTGATGCAGCATATATCTCAAACTTTCCTTCTGGGCAGAAGCTCAGATGAGTATTAGCATTATAGTCAGAGCAAGGACAAAAGAAATAAATAAAGGGGAGTATCAGCTACATTTGGATTCCAAAGGGAATTACGAATATTACAAAGACACTGTATTATTCAAACCTGAAACGTGGAACTGCGTAGCTCTGTTCCTCCTAATGATTAGGTAGATGACCGAGGTAAGATATTTACAAATTCAGGTGATCTTGGAGGGAAATCCTTCTATGAAATTAGGTCTTTCGTTCCCTCTAGTATACTCTTTCCAATAAAAGCTATTACAGACTGCCAAAGTCATCTTATTTATTATCAGCCACCTGCAGATTTGTCTGTTGTGGACACAAAAAACCCCCCAAACCTAATTTTAAAGTATTACAGTTGATACTTTATCCTAGGGAGAGAACAGACAGCAATATCCAACAGTCTTTAAATCCCCTTGTTTACTGTACCACTAGACTTTATGTAATGTTGTTTTTCTTCCTGAAGTGCATCTGCCAGTGATATGAAATATTTGCAATGTAATATCCTAAACGTTTTCATCGTGTGTAATTATTTATTTTCATGCCATTCTGAAATCCTAGGCAGATTGCCGACTTGATGATCATGTTTTCCCCCACAAAATACTTAATAGACAAGAGACAAAAGCCTTAGAAGGATCAGAAATAGAAATGTTTACATAACCTGCCACTTGAATCATCAGAAAGCAGATGCTATATCTTATTAGAAAAACACAAACAAGCTTTTCTTGTCAATGGCTTTTTATTAATTGTTTGCCATAAACCTTTATCAATTAATTACAGTAATAATTACAAACAGAAATTACAATTTAAAAAAACAAACAAAGAAAATAAGTAAAAGCCAAGCTGACTGAACTAATTTGTACCATCTTTGCAAAACCTGGCAAAAGGCCGATATGTAATTTCAGTTGATGGAATTAATTTAATTGAATGCCTCTAGAATTGCAGTTATAGTAATTCAATTTATGGCAATTCGCAAATAAATTTACAGTGTAGGCTCTAGTTTTTAAACTGGATGAAGAGAAACCAGTAATAGCATCATAATTCCTTTTATTTTTTAAAAAAGTGAGATATTATTTGGAACTTTCAAAAGATAATGTTCAGTAAATTCTCATACCAATGGACAATTCTGAAGCCTGCCATCAGAGCGCATAAAACCACATGACTTCAGGAGCATGGGGATGGTCTCTTTAATACAGCAGCATGAAAAATGCACTTCTAGCTACTCTGCTAAAAGAAAGATACCCTATAAGTATGTTCCCTGTGGTCAGATTATTTTACCGTTTGGGTTGAATTAATTCAACTTTGAAAAGTCAGTTGCTGGATGAGCATAAAAAGAAACTTTTGCTTTTTTCCTAGGGACTGAGATTTCAGGCACCCTTGGCACTTCTGCACACTTCTTCAAAGTTTCACTTGTAGTGAACAATTGCACTTTGGTCTTCTCTCAGTTGTGCTTGAAAGCATTAGTAAAACCCAAACCCAGTACATGGCTAATGTGCGTGGACAGAATGCAAGAGAACTTGTACAGGTTGGAGAGAAGAGAAAACTCTTCCAGACACATTATTAGATAGCAGAATCATTTGGGCGGGATTCATCTCAGTGAAAGGTTGTACTGTAGATGTCTCGATCTCAGCTAGTCTCTCTAAGTTCCCTTTATGGTCAATGGAGAAAAACAGGCACTTGTAAGTGTGATTCATCTGTTTTGCTGTAACATCTCCGTGAGAATGCAAAGACTGGTACTCTAAAAGTGCCTGTTCCTCTTCAGTAATTACAAGAGGGTGGTCAGATGAATCATGTCCAGGTTGCAAAGATCTAGGAGTCCATATGCTTATAAACTGACCCTTGAGGTGACATAGCAAATGCCTATTATGGTTGCAGACATGATAGCTCTTCATCACAAGTAGCAGAGAGCTGGTATTCTCCACTTCTCTGGGTCCCATGTCATTCTTGTCAGCTTATTCACAAGTAATCGTTAGGCAAGTCAGCTTATTCACAAGTAGGGCTAAACAACGGCTGAAACTGCACTCAGGGAGTGTTTGCAGGGAACCAGCCCCACCTGGAAAATGTTATTCTGCATGGTCATTTCTCCTCAGAACTCTTCTGGCCCTGGTTTTCTTTAGAGGGTGTCAACTGGGTGACAGGAGGGAAAAGAGAAAGTTAGCCAGACACAACATATTTTCAAACCTTTTCTTGTGATGTCTTTGGGAATCTTCCAGGAGGAATCCAGTGAAGCCATATTGCTGTTTTGCCATCTTCACTTCTTGCCAGCCTGAGATAACTGTTACAATGAAGAACAACATAGCTTAAAAGTATTCTGTATAAGCTTTGGAACTCCTTTTGAAGCCGTACCTTTTAATAATACTACAGGAAACCTGGAAAATACAATGCTTTTATTAGCCTCAAGAATTAGTATAAACTTACGGGCTTTTATCAGTCCTAAGAAGAGCTTCTACCAGTACATCAGCAGAAAACAAAAACAAGGTAAATAAAACCAGGTAAAATTTTCAGCAGAGTATTTTGGGCAGGGATGAATACACTTTTTATCCAGCTTTCTCTCCTTAAGCCCTTTCTTCCCACCTACACTTTCACAAACACCGTATCTCTTTTGTTCTACATTCTCAAGTAATCTCCCTTCAAGTCCACACCCAGAGGGTGCTGAACCAACCTGTCTTCTTAATGACGTTCCTTGACTGCAAGCTCCATACAGAACCCCATCTGAGAGGGATGGTTTTTTAAAAGCGCTTGACAAAAAAATAAGAAACAAAGCAACGCACTTTCAAACCAGTCTGTAAGCTCTTTCCCGGACTCATTAGCAACTCCAGTATAAGAACAACTTGATTTGGATTTCTAAACATGTTCCAGAACTCTTAGACCTATGACCTGCTTGGAAAGACTGAAAACAACTGGCCAGGGACGGACTGATCAACTTTGCCTGGAATGTGACTGAGCTCCCCTTTGCAAATACATGGAAATACACTCAGAGGAATTTCTAGCATTTCTGATTCTATCCTAGTATTTTCCATTATTTTAATTGAAGTCTGCTTGGAAAGTTTGGATTTATTTTTCTCCTTGTTCTAGCCACTGCTCTACTGCTCCAATCTGGCTGTGTATGTTGTTCAGTTTAGAAGAACAGTTTTCACATTTTCCATTTAGAACTCCAGTGATTCCTGGAATATATGTGATTTATAGGGAAGAGCTTCCACACATTATTTCAGCCTGACAAGCATGACTGAAGAAATGGAGAAAGCAACATGGAGAAAAAATCCAGCAAAGCCCTTCCTTCACAGAAGACAAACAGACACTTGGAAATGCTCGAGTTTTTTGTCCCTTGATTAATACATTTCATAAATTTTCATTAAATATTCTCTGGAATGATACAAACTTGAGACACATTATGAGTATGCACAAACAAGCTCGTGTCTGAATTAAATAAGGTGCCAGAATGCCTATCATAGAAAATGTAAGCCTGTGCTTTTAACTGCTCTTCAAGATTTGCCATTGCATTTCATCAGCAAGCCGTCAGCCTTTATTGGAAGGATTTGGATATCTTCATTTGAAAGAATGTTTTTCCCATTCTCAACTCAAACACCATCATCTTTGCTAAAGTTAACGTAACAGCCAAAATGCTAATTGGGATGTTTTCTAACCAGGGAATACACTAAAACTCAAAATGTATTTCAGTGATGCTATCAAATAGAAAATGTGTAACTACTTAGTCACTGGTATCATAAATGGATTTAAATCACGTATAAAAAACTAATCACACACCTAAAATAAGTATGTGTGTAAAAATTTTATTGTATGTATACTGATTCATCTTGTGCCATGATTAAATTTAGTTTTCAAAAGAAAAAGGCACTATATCACAGTATTACTCTACAATATTAACTTTTTATTAGACCTTTATTAGATTCTTGAGGTCAGAATCTATTAGCATGGAAATAAAAGCAAAAATATGCTGGTCCATACCAAGACACAATTTGAAAAAAGTGGTCTTATCTCTTACTGTGGCCATAAGTGGATGTTTAGAGCAAACATATAAAAATAGGCCAGTGTGGAATGGTGCTTCCCTTACTAGACTCTCTTCTATGAGCATTTAGGGACTGACAGAGCAATAATAGATCATGTTTGCATCATCCTTTTTAACAGTTTTTCTGGTCTAATTCATGGACCATAAAATTGACTGATCATATTTTAACACATTCATAATTCTGTAGGAAGTAATTTTTATTGTTACATTATGGATTGTTTTCGAAAATACTACTTCTTGCTTAATTTAAGTCTGTCATTTTATCATTTCATCAGGTGCCTTCTGGTTCCTATGTTACTTACAAGGAATAAAGAACCATGCCTGTCCATGTTCTTACTGAAAACTCTATCATATACTCCATTCTTCAGCGACATCTATCCTAAGGGTTATAGCCCATGTAAGCCTTTTCCTATGGAAATCTCTGCATATTTCTAATCATTCACAGTGATTTTTACGTCTACCTTCAAATGCAAAAAACAAAAGTGAATGCTCCTTAAATGATTTGGAGTCATTTTTCCTTATGTGATTATCAACCTCAATTTTATGCTCAATATTATATATGAATGTACTAAAAAATAGCTTTTTCACCAATAAAAGTTATTAACTACACATTTCAATTATTATTCCAGAAAAAATCTGAGAGATGGATAAGTACATGAAAGATGAAGCAGCCAGCTATACCAACCAAGGTTAACAAAAAGACTTACTTTCTGTTCATATTTTTTTGTATTTTGAAAGGGAGTGAAACTTAAAATACAGATCTTTTTTTTTTGATTCAACAAAAGCTCTGGTGCATTAATTCTCATATGCTGTATACATAGCAGCAACACTTTACACTTTCTCAAATAGCAGATGTGCACCCAAAAAAATGAACAATACAAAGATCATTTCTGGGAACAGTAGGTACAAGAGGCATACAATCATAGCTTTCTCTGGGACCACAAACATTGTGTTTCTTGGATTTTTAATATTATACCTTGTGTAGAGAGTGATAGATTTAAAATTCAAATACTCACAGTACTGAGAATGTGCCCCACTTGCTTAGCAGTCTCTTTAAATTCAGATTCTCCTTTTGCCATTGATTCCATTTCTTTTTCTTTACGCATGAATAATGAAAAAACCTTAAGACATAGAGTACCTTCTAATAAAATACTTAAATATCATTCCTAGTATAACAGAATTAATTTGATAGTCATTATGATGCCAGGGTTTGGAATGGGTGTGCCATGGGGCAGTAATCCTGTTCATCTTAAACAACATCACTTTTATCGGTAAAGCAACAGAATACAGAACCAATGGTATGTGATATTTCTCATGGGTATTACAACCCCTAATAGCTGTCCAACTCCTTTGTCTACAGTTTTGGACAAAACATCACAAAACAACCAAAATAGACAAGGGGAATTGATGACCAAGTAACTAACTATCTCAAGGTCACACAAGAAATTAGTGGAGGATTATGGTACTAAACTGTCATTTCATCAGTTTCAATATCCAAGCTCATAACCATCAGACAAAGCCTTATTAACCATAGGAATAATCCATACTCTCCCTTCATCAATCCCCATTTTCAATGCATTATGAAGATTTCTAACTAGTAAATCCTCTAAATGCCTTCTTAAGAAATCAACTATTTTCTACATATTGGTTATAAAAGACAAAGAAGCTAGTGGTTTTACAGAGAGGTCCAGTAAGGGACACCAAAGCTGAGCAGCCCTGTGGAATGTTGAGAGGCTTATACAGACACACATGGTAAATCATATTTTCAACTATCTGCTGTGAGGGGAATCTCACTGCATATTCACATCTTGAACTGCTGAAACTTCGTGTACAGGCACTGAAAGAATACTGCTGATCTTTTCACTTTCAACTTCCATAGATGATTCAGACAAATCTTCTCATAAATTTGGTTCTTAAAAAAAGAAGATGATTTGTTGGGAGTACTCTTTATCGTAGGACCAGATCACTGCATTTATCTCAGCACCCATCGCAGCATCCAGTGCATAGCTGTTGACTTAGAAAGACCCCAAAGGAGAACTGAGAGAAGAAATGTCTTCTCTGTCCATTTCAGGTGAGGTGTTCTGGCTAGCCATAGCCCTTGCATACAAAGTTCAATGTAGGTCATGAGCCAAATCTCCCTTCAGCATGTTTTCTATATGTAATCTCTATGGATACAAGAAGACACCATGCCTGTTTTCCAGAGTGGTTATGCTTTTCCCAAGCCTTTGCCTCCACCACCTCCGTTTGTGACTGGCAAATAATCTTCATCTCCATCTCTGAATAATAAACATACTACAGCGAGGGATGCGGTTGCAATATGCATATAATTGCCTTGGATCCAGTTAGTTCAGACAGTAATACATGAAAAGACAACACTGCAAGCCTCAGTGTGCACCGTAAAGCTTACCAGGGAGTCTGGTTGCCCAGGTTACCACATCTTCACTCTTTTGCAAACAAGCTCCATAAAACATAAATGGAGTTGTTCGTTCCATGCATGAGCAGAAATATGGCAGTCAAAACTACCTGCAGCCTTTGCAGCACAGTGTATTATACTACCTTCTGCAATATTATATTCCACAGACTATGGAATCACTATTAATATAGTCTATCATCTCATTTGGTTTCTGAAAGCAGTGGCACAGAGCGCCATTCTGGTTTTTTCCTGGAGAGTTTATAGTAATTCTAGACTACACAAGCATGTATGCAGTTGAAGTATTTGCTTCCAAAAAGCATTGCTTAGCATTTGTCAGTATTGGGTTAACATGTTATTCAAATATTGCTATTCCTTAGGCTCTAATAAAGTCTCCTGAAGGCTCCATGTACCTTTAGTATTTTTGAAGCTGTGTTTTAAAATTGCCTAAGCAATAACGGATGAGCTTAAAGTTACACTATATGATAGGGTAAAACCAAATAACAAACCCGCTCACCAGCATGTTCCTCTCAGCTATGTGTTTAGGCCCTAAAAACCTAGAAATTTTTTCCCCCCATTGTACTAACTAAACAATAAGTTATGCTCCAAAGATTTGGACTAGAAAGAATATTTCATGATGAAGAATTTCAGCTGGGATTTTTGCTGTGAAACCAAGGTTCTTAAAGATTTTAAAAACAAAAGAGAAAGCTTGGTTTGCTTAGAGACAGAATTTCATCTTCAATGAGCCTAACAGTGGCTGATCTACAACATGCATTTTGGAAAGATGTCAACATCTTTTATACATCTCCATACACACAAATATAATTGAAAGACCCCCAAACAAACTTCAGTGCCTACACAGAGTCTTCAGTCAGACCCCACATGATATCGCAGTCTCTCTCTTTGATACTCATCTCTGCATTAGGGCCCAAATCTGTGCCTTGCTACAGACATATTTAGTTTCAGAGGTTGAAAGCTGAAGTCAGAAAAAGATTTTCTGCTTGTTTAGCAAGTCTTTATTTCCAGATATCCCTATTTATACTATGTGGTCAAGGTGCCTTATAGCCTTTTCAATAGTAAATTAAAATTGGGAATACGTGCTCAGCCTCACTACTGGCTGGACCTGGAGAGATGGAGCTGCAACAGCCTCACCTCTGTCAGGCTCCCAGATTCAGCAACTGAGCACAATGGACAAGGCTGACTCACAATCCAACCTCTGGCTGCTATTTCCCTAAAACAGAATTTAAACAAAAAGTACCGTGCTATGCTCACAGTAAAAAGCTTGTAAGAGGAATTTTAAAGGATGAAAGCTTGATTCAAGCATTAAAGGTGTCTTATAAAAATCACAGTAACATTTTAAATTAAACGTTTTTATACCTATGAATTTTCATGTCATATTTTTACTATTAATATACCTAAAGATAGACTCAGAAAATTTGTTACATTGTGCTTCAAACAGAAAAAAGATTCTGTAGAGAGAGGAAAGTAGTGTGAGTTCGGCACCAATGCCACAGAAGTACTTAGGACCAAACCGTCCACTATTACATTTACAGATAGTTTGTTGGTTTTAACCAACAGGGTGGATGAGAAAAAAGTATCTGGCATGCTTTGCAATTAATTTCATTAGCAAATTAGATAAATAATAGCTACTGAATATAAGTACCCAATAACTGCTACTGTGAGGACATAAATATTATGAGCCAGAAACTGTGGGTAAGAAGTTGAGATTAAGTACAACATTTCTTTCAGGTATCAGTGCCTCTCTGTTAGACCACTAGAATGTTTTGGGATTACTTGTCTAACTCCTATAAACCTTAGAAACAGGATAATTCAGCTGTTAATGCTATACAATTACTGACGAAATCATACTTTCTGTACACCTGCACATCCCATACCTACAAACTTTTCTAAATTGTTGCATTTGGCCCTGTCTGCAGTAACACAACAGGGTCTCCTTCCTCCTCTAAACACACGTGCAGCCCCTCACATAACATTTAGGGGAAAACTATTTTTCTACTTACCATGTAATCACATGGCCATACTACAGAAAAAATCCAATCGCGATTACATACCAAATCACCAAGATATACTTTTGCAGAATCTATCATCTAAATGACAAAAAAAAAAAAAACAAACAAAAAAACCCCAAACAAAACCAAGCCAAACCAAACCCAAACACTGGCCAGTTTTAGTGCATTTAGTCACTAAATTTTGAAAGCAGAAATTCTTGCTGAGAAAGGGCAAGACGATGAGAAAGGAGGATGCATTTGAAGAAATAACAATTGCTACATGTTCCTGGCTGGAAAGATGATGTAGACAATATGTATGTGTTTTCAACCTACATTTGACTATGATTTTTAAGTACGAGTACATTGTTCACACCAAAGACAACTGCCTGTTCAGTATTCTCTTTCTAGGACAGCGTACTTTCTACCACAAAGCTAGTGAAGCGGCTGAAGGGCGAGTGAGTCCACCTAGGGTTAATCCATGCTGCCATCTTGTGGTTACCCACATTAGAAACACTGATTTTTTACATAGCCTGCATTTTAAATACTACTGTATAAAATTATGAAACATCAGTAATGTTCTCTGAATAGCTAATGGCACAGCCAGAAGGTACTCCTTCTTTTCTGGAAAATTACTGTTGCCTTTTCAGAAATAATAAACCAAGTTGCTGGTTTTGTCTTCAGATTTTCAGAGTGGTATGAGCGCAAAACTGAAGGGGTGCAGTGTATGTGTATTTATTCTTTCATGTATAGGATGACAGAGCTATAAACAAACGTAATATATGCATGATATATAACATAACATATATATATCTTTTATAATTCTTTGTAAAGGCATAGAGAACAGAATCTGTAGCCATATTTTTATGAATTTTGACAAATTCATAAGCAGAAAATGGTAACATGAGCATTTGTCGCTAATGTCCACTTATTTGTTAAATGGAGCTAAAGTTTAAATAAAAGCAAGGATGAGCTGTCTTCTCACCAAAGAGCTAATTAGGCCTAATTAGGCTTCTCATCCAAGAGCTAGTTAGGCTACTTTTTAGACAATCCTGCACACCGCTGGTTTAAAATTGCATTCAGACCTCTAACCAAGGCAATCCTTCCTATCCTTTCCCTTTCTCTACTACATCCACAACAGGTCTGCCATCACCCCCCGCCGCCCCCCCTACATTTTACCCCTCAGCCATTATTCACTGTGTTCTTAAGTAATGTTTGTAAGAGTTAATTTTTAAGTGGGAATTAACATAGAGTACGGAAGATAAAGACAAAATTTTGGGTGCACAAGCCTTTCCTCACCTTTGAAATAGAGGAAGCAATTTCCAAAGCTAAATAAAAGTTGAGAAAACTCCCGAGACTTTAACTACATTGCAAAAACTGGTTGGAGAATCTGAGAGAAACGACAACTGGTATTTACAGAGCAGAAGGGGGTTTAGCTCTTACGGGACAGAAAGAGAGACGGTTAATTTGTTGCCTGTGGAGCATGGGGTAGCTGCAGATGGGACAATGATAATGTGTCATAGAACCATTGTCTAACTGGACTCTCTAAGTTTTAATGTCAAGGAGAAAGAAGAATTTCACTTCCCAGACCTGTCTTTTGACAGTATTTTGTAGGACTCCTTTGCAGGTTGTTTCTGAAAAACACACTACTGGTAACGGGAAGTTATATTGTATATGCGAGTTCAGCCTGGTTCGTACCAGTTTTCAGTCTCGCAAACAGAGTTTCCTGAAAACTTTCCCAGGCCAAGCCACACAAAAAGGAACCAGATGGGGCACAAGGCACAGCTGTAAAACTTGACAACGGATCTCCACAAGGATTCTATACAAAGTCGGGTCTAATCAGGTCCTCGTTAACAATGAGGGCTTCTGAGGAAAATTATTTACAAGCTGAATCAGTTTGAAGATAACTTCTGGAAAGTTCTGCCCCTCACAACCAAATCATGCACATTCAAGTGTAGATAAACGAAACCAATGCAAGCTTGCCTGATTTGGGTATTTTACCAAAAAGTAGGTGAGGATCTAGCTCCATAGAATTGACTAATTTTTGAACTTCACTGCTCCTTTCTTTACTCTTCCTTCCCCATTACTCCTGAAATTCTTCTTCTGCCCTTTCAGCAGACGGGACTGTAGTCTTCTCCTTTGGCTCTTTTAGAGTTACTGTTTGCCTCGGCCACACCACTGAAGTACTCCCTGTTACTAAGAAAACCTAGAGCAGAGTTTGTGTGACCTTTCGAACTCTGCCTTGTTATCCGAGTCAAAACCCCAGCCTAACAAACACTTACTTAGAACATTTAAAATGAAAGGTTTGGGGTAGAATCTAGTTTTACTGTGTGAACAGTGCAAAAATATGAGTAACGCAGGTTTTGGTAGGAAACTTGCCTCTTGGAAAGCTGGCCTAGTTCGTGATTTGGCAAGTGTGTTAAAAGTTGCAGGGGGAAATCGGTGTATTTTTAATTTTAAAATGTAACTGTATTTTACTAGAGATGATTTAAACACAAATCTGGAGAGTATCATGCTAAATTTAGGACAGCCAAAACAGGAGTGGTAAAACACTGCAAGAACATCTCTTACTTGTTCTGCAAATAATGAGAATGCACGTAGAATAAAGTAACCCCAAAGCATGGACTTAACGGCTTCTAGCCCAGGAAACACCCTATCTTCAAAAAAGGACTTGCGGTCTCCCGGGAGAGGCGGGGAGCGGTCAGGCCAGGCAGCGCCTCGCCGATCCCTGCGGCCCAGCCGCGCCTCAGGGCGCTGACATGGTGGCGTAGGCTCCCCGCGCGGGCCACAGCAACCACCGCCCTCCCCCTCCCGCCTCGCCGTGATTGGCTGCGAGGGGGTGGAGGGGCGAGGGAGCGCTCGGGGGTTGGGGGAGCTGGTTT
>NW_009235172.1:13325-14810 GCF_000690835.1 Fulmarus glacialis
AAGAGCACCTCTCCCATTGAGTGGCAAAAAGAAAAAAAAAAAAAGATAGCAGGCCTTTAAGGGAAGGAGTCGGGGTCAGTATACGTGGTGGATTGCAAACAGGGCGTGAACCTACAGTACTGAGATACTGCAGAAAAGAGAACCATATTGAGGAGATACGATCAGGAAGGAGGTTTGAAGACCAGTAGTGGTGTCTTCTGCTGTGTCTGGTAGTGGTAAGGTGGAGTAGCGTATGTAGTGGAGTAGCTGGGTAGTGCAAAACAGGCCAGTGTTTTGCTGCATTTAAAAGATTTACTTTTCAAGGAAAAAATACATTTATGTTTTCTATGAATTTTGTGTATCTTTTTCATTTTACTCTGTGCCAAGTAATGTAAGTAACCTGTAGTGTTTGCTCAAGTGATGAAATATGTATGTTGTAGACAATTTGTCACTTTGGGTTTTTTTTTTAAAGTCAGACACCATCATGAGTAGAAAGAAAGAGTTCTCCTTGGTGGATGGCAGTAATGAAGAGCTTAACAGAAGGAAAATGAAAGCTATAAGGTATGTGTATTTTGAGATTACTCTAGTGACTTTATTATTTTTAAGTTCTGACAGTACAGTTATCAGGAAATAGTATTGAGGAAATCTAGAAAGTAGTATTTGTGTTCTGCAGTGTTGCAAGTGAGTCCATTTTTATGTGTTATGTTTGCATGTAAAACATGCAGTTTGTGGAAAGTTTTAGCATTTGGAGTAGGTTCAGGGAAAAAGACATTTTAAATACATCTTGGGATATTGTCAAATACTGAGTTATTAGGCTACCATTATGTCGTATTGATATGTATGTATATTTTGCAAGTAAGTAAATCACTGTTGATCTATTCAATTTATTTTTAGTTAAATAACTATAGAATGAATGTGATTTAAAATTGATTATATAACAATCTCTTAGTGGTGGTTCTAGTTACCTTAAATGCTGGTTCTGCATACCTAAAAGCTCTAGTACCACCCTTACAGATGATAAATTCAGTATCATAGAGGTAAATTGCTCCTCCTCCAGTTAAAAGAGGGTAACAACATTTTTGTTTGCATGGTGTGTGCTTCATACCTGCACCTTCTTCAACATAATGTCATTTGGTAAAAGTGGGCAAGCTTAGTTCTAAGAGAACTGGAAGTCACAATTTGTGTTTGGTTGATATCTCTAATGATCTTAAACCTTTACTTTTACTTCTGAAGGCAATGTCTTAAGATACTAGAAGAGGATTTTACAGAACCAAATCAGAGAAACAGTGATTTGTGTCATGTGTCAAAAGCTATGAGTGTGAAAGGTAAGGCTTTTGGATCTTGACTTTTATTTGCAGCAATTTTGTGGTGTACAGTATTCACTGTTAATTTATATTTTATACGGTCTGTTAAAGACAATAGATGGGCTGCCAGATTTGATTAACGCTTTGTTTATTCACTACATTTCCAGTACTCAGCAAGAACGACCAATAACTTTCTCTTTCC
>NW_009235172.1:14841-47952 GCF_000690835.1 Fulmarus glacialis
TTTCTTGACAAAGCTATTGAAAAGTTTGTTTTAAAAGAAACCTCTTTTTCTGGGATTTTCTGCTCGAGTATCTTTTTTCCAAGAGTTGTAAAATTATGTCGAGTACATAGTATTTATGGATGCTTTATGCAAAAATTTTTTTTTCCTGTACTATAGGTACACATACTGAATGCGAGTTCTCTTTTGCCTTTTTGCCTTCTCTTTTGTGTATTTATCCTGTCCTGAATGTAACAGCAACCTAATACAGCTAATCATGCAGATAATACGCTAATCATTAAATGCAAGTAAGTTTTTTTTGTAATTCCCAGATAACTTCCGTATCCATTTGTCTGGACTTCTATCCCTAGTTTTCAAATTCTGTCATTACAAATGTCAGTGTCCAAATTCCTGTCGACTTGATGAATACTATGTAGAAGACTACTCCAGTAATCACATATTCCTTTTTGTCTCATTGATTAAGATGCCCTCCAGTTAACAACATTCGCAGTCAAGTGTTTCCTATGCTTGCTTTTACAGCGTTGCATGATGATGCGAAGGATGAAGACACTGATTTATTTGGTTTCTTTCCTACAGAAGTAAGTTGATGTAAAGCTTTCTGTTCAGTAGTCACTGTGCTGGTCTGAAATAGTGATGTTACAGGATCTTTTGCATTTTCATTGAAAGTGATTTAAGCAAGCTGAGCTCCCCTCTGAGATCAGGGCCTGCACTTTATAACCAGCTGCTCACCAGCAAGTCTTTGCTAGCATTTCTTGTATGCTATGTAGTGCGCATCTGATATCCAAAGTCTGGTTTTAGGAAAGTTTAATTTATGGTTCTCATCAGTGCCCCATGTTGCCAACTCAGTTCCACCCTCTCGTCTGCACATAATGTGACGAAAGCAACTGGTGCGTATGGTGCATATGTAAAAACAAACAAACAAAACCAAACAAATAAAAGAAATTAAAAGATTTTTTAAAAAAAATAACTTCCCTTTACACGGTAGTGCATAACATGAATATATTTCTGTTTCTGCATTTGAAAAAAAAAATGCTCTGCTTGTGAATCTTACATGCTAATGCCATTTGTTTCACAGAAATCTGTATTTTGGACAAACATTAAGTGCTTTCTTTTAATTTTTGATTTATGCACAAGGTAGGGTATGGCCATTCTGTTTTTTCTGTTACAAAATTCAGATTTGGCCTTTATTGCCAAATACAAGTAAGTCAAGTCTTTGGAATTAAGCCCTATCACTAAACTTTATTGAAAAAATAAGTTGTAATCAGGTTCACTGATGCAATATGTTAGAAGTTTTGCATAATAGTGGGAAAAATACTAAGAGCAAAGAGGAAATCAGCATTCCTTTTACTAGGAAGACTTTTCATTTACCACAAAGATACGCTGATGGCTACAGAGCTTGGAAGCTGTTTTCTTACACCTCTTGTAGTTCAATTCAACAGCACTTGCTTTGAAGCGTGGTCTCATTGAAATGAGAGGGGGGTGGGTACTGAAGGTGAAAACAGGCTTTTTTACTGGGACTTGGATTTAACTGTGTATTTGAACTTGCTTTACTTTTCCACCTCTGAATTTAGACCAAAACTGATTTTAAACTTGGGCTGTGCAGTGGCAACTCACAAAGGCTAGCAAGGTAAACCTTTATTAACTCAACTCAACTGTTTCTTATGTGTTTAGGCGCCAGACTGGGGGAGGACTTGATCGAGCAAGCATTTCCAGGTGTCTTTCTTGAGCTGATTTTTTTTTTTTTTTTTAATTACATGTGTTCTTTAAACTTTACTAATGTGTTCTCAGTATGGGTGTCTAGTACTGTGGGAACACAACTTGCTTGACACTTGAGTACAAATAACATTTCATTGAAAAGCAACAAGAAACAGACTGGTTTGGCTTGAAAATGTTTGGAACTGAAAGCTCTAAACACTGAGGTAACTCCCTGATGAGGGTTCAGAGGGAGAGTAGAGAACTGCTGAAATGCCAGGCTGTGGTAGGAAGGACTGTATCACTGAAGCACCTCCTTCCCTTTACCCCCCTGCTGCTCCCCTTGCACCTCCTGTTTAGCTAATGAGTCACAGCTGTAAAGATTAGATGCCAGCAATGTTCTGTGGTATTGTCATACCTAAATCACATTAACTTGCTTATTTGTCTAGCCTATGTGAACTTGAAGGAAGTCTTAAAGTGGGTGTCTTTCCCCCCACTGCCATTGCTGTGGAGATTCACATTGATACCAGAGAGAATAGGCCCAGATAATTCTTACGGATGTGTTAGCTAAGGAATCTGTTCTATACAGATCTATTCTGTAAGGGAGGTATAGGAAACCTATCGTCTGAGATTGGTGCATGTAACATGCATCGCTAACCTTGCCCAAAGTAAAATAGAAACTCAAGATTTCATGTCTGGCTGTCAGTCTCTGCAGCAGTGTTCTCCAAGTCCTCTCACAGTCCATCAGAAACAACAAATTGAGCACAGGAAGAGCAACGCAGTGCTTCCTTCCTGTAATTAGGCTGATTATGCAGACTGCTTTTGTGAGAGTCTTGACAGCTGTTTAGATCCATGTGTACTTTGCAGAAGAGCAAGCATGGGTGACCATACAGCAGAGTTTTAAGAGCCTTCCTAACAGGTGGTCAGTAGATGGGTTTAGTATAATCTGTCATGTGTTCTAAAGATTTTAACAGCCTAATCGGTATCTGATGGGATATCTAAAGGAAAATATTTGGGCAATAAATGAAAAACGAATCCTGGAATGTTAATAGTCATGCATTTTACTCTCATTGAGAATAAAATCACTACCACCTACTAAAGTTTTGTTCAGCCTTGCCAAAATTGTCAGATGAAAAATAGTTACTGAAGATGAATTTTAAGATGATGCTAGTAGAAAGGAAACTTTTTGAAAAATGAGGTATCTGTAGTATATCACAGCGTGAATTCTGCTGTTTTAAAAATAGGTGTGTGTATGTAGTTAATGACAGATTTTGAAATACGCAAATTGTGTCTAAAGTATTTGTGGGAAGTTTGATATTTTATTTAAAATGTGTAGGTTTTTTCCTTAACATTTTGTTTTTCAGGCCCTTAAGTCACAATACTGAAGAGAAAAATGTTCAGCACGCAATTTCTTCAAATGGTGGGCTGAGGGATAAACCAGTTCTAGCTCCATCGGCAGACATGGTGTGTTAATATGGAATTTCCTTATATTCTCACTCGTTATTTTTGTATATGCATAGTTAATACTGCACTTCTTAAAACACAGAAACTTGCAGCCTTAATAGTTATGTGCTGTTATTCTATCTTATCATAGAATTGACGTGCAGCTACAGTGTTAGTAAAATAACTTGACAAAATTAATGCAGCTCAAACCCAACCAGATCATAGCTGAGGAGGACTAGTGTATTCAGCTGGCTGTGAAACTATGGATTTTGAATTTAGCTCTTTTAAAAAACACCTGAGGCTTCACAATATTTGGGTTTGGGGCTTTTTTATTTCTTTTTAAATTTGAGACATCTGCAAGGCTCATGGAACATGTCCTTAAAGTAGTCAGTCAGGGCAACAAGGTTGTTGGACAAATGGATCTCTCTTGAAACATTCTATTAAGTTTTCTAGCCTGATCTTTCTGAATGAGGTTTGTGACGTTTTAGGCCAGGTGAACTAATGTTGTGGATATTTTAAAATGACAGAATAAAACGGAAAAGAATGATACATCCTGTGCTGTTTTCTTCTATGGAGATTGTCCTGTACAGTTACCTTGAAAGAATCGTAACTTGCAAATGTCTGTCTTGGCTTCTTAGGTAGTTTTGTTATAGTGCCCATTAAAGCTTGAAAATGGTTTTCTTTTCTGAACATTTTTTTGAAAAGTCTATTTGAAATAAAGTCATGTCATGTTATCTTAAACTTCAATATATTACTGTTGACAAAATATTAAAGGAAATAGCCTGAGGTTGTCTTCGAAGTATCTTGAGTTGAGGTCGTAAGTAGTATTTTGATGGTAGTCACCTATCCTATTGACAGAATATTTTCTTTTTTTTTGGAGAAAGTTGTTGAGAATGAGCTCATGTGAAAACCCACATTTATTGAGGTCCTAGTCTAACTGCTACTTTTGTTTCTTAAGTTTTTTCCAGACTCCTTTATTTTGTGGCTGGTGATAACTAGATCTTTGGCAGTATCATTTCTTACGTCACTGAATGAGTATATCCATGTCTTTTGAGTTTTGGAAGGATTTTTATTACTGCGTCATTGATCATAATGAAAACCACAAAGTAGAGAGGGAGCAATGTAATTCCATGACATTTTAACCTATTATGTCCCCTTGCATCTACTGAAAATCGAGTGGGAATAGTTGTCATGGGGAAGTATTCCTAACACAGTTAACATCCAAGTCATAATAGGAGGAGGGTTTTCTTCCCTTCTTCTGCTCCTAGGAAGGAGACATAATTGGTCTGAGATGTTCAGATACATTAATTGGAAAGTTGTTTTAGAGATGAAGGTGACAACAAACATCTTTAATAAACCCCATAATGATGATGTGTGTGACTAACAGGTCTCCCCCAGATTGTGGGCAGCACTTCCTTTCACTTACACCAGTGTTTGGTCAGAAGCAGAACCACTTCAGGTTTTTGAACTCTGAGCTTTAATTTCTCTCTAGTTTGCGTTTGTTCTCCTTAACCCTAGTGAGGAACCCTTTAGAAATTGGAGATGTTTGCATGTTAGTTAAGTTGCCTTTTGGCAAGGTGAACTGGTTGCCTGATAGTGACAGACTTACACAGCACTATCCCTGACTTTCTGGGGCATCCCCAGCTGATGATGTTCTCATTTTGCTTTTAGCAAAATACCAGCACTCTAACACTTCTGTATGTACATTTGCTTCTGTGTCGATTCATATGCAAGTATTTTATTGTCTTTTCTTGCATCAGCATAACACTGGGGGCTTACTACCTTTTTTCATTTTTGTTGGTTTTCCCCAAATGATACTCCTAAATATTTTACTTTTTTCTAGGCTGCAGTATTCCCATTCTTCAATCTTGCATGTTTTCTTTCCTCTGTATTAGTAACTCTATTTTGCTTTTCCTTCATGTACTATCTTTTCATTTGGTTTTTATGTGTGTCTGTGCAAATAAATTGCACGTATTTAACAAACAAAAAAATTTAGAATCCATGTTTCAGAAATACTGCAATGTAAATGTTCTCAGTGTAATTCAGGTGAGCTGAGTATTTGGGGCCTGTTTGCAGCTATAGAGCAGCTCAGAGCTGCTGACAGATCATCAGTCACCCACATCAAGTGCCTCTTTGTCAAAATGGCAAATGAGTATAGCCCATCTTGTCTTCCAGTCATGCAAGCAACTTCATGTTCATTGGCAAATCTTTCCCCAGGACAGCAAAACTATGGAAGATATTGATGAAGCTTTGTGCATAGCTATTTGTAATCTCAGCCACTTACATGATGCAGACGAGGTGGGTGAAAATAAGTTAAATAAATCATGAAATACTAAATCCTATCCTTGATTGAAGCTTTTTGTTATGAGTAGTCACATGTTAACATGCTATTTAAACACGATTTTACTGCCTTCTTTTGACATCTTCAACTGTTTGTGCTATTTCTGTGAATATACAGCCTGGAGTTTAAAGGCTACAGGAGTACTCTGCAAAGGAGTACATGAGCCTATGCATAATTTAAAGTTACTGGGTTAATCCATATATTTGGCAGAACTGTATATAAGCCAGTCTTTAAGTACTAAGCTTGTGGTTCCTTGGATCAGGTAAAATTCACATATGAAAATGTGTTTCTTGCCTCATAGAGCTAAAGACTTCAGTTGACATGAGGATCCAGACAGTGCGAGCTGACTAGAAGTTAGAGAAAACAAAGGGATTAATGAGCTATAATTTTTCCTCCATTACATCATGTAGTCATCCTCTGATTTGCCTTTTTTTTTTTTTTTTAAAAAAAACGAACAGTGTGGTTTAGTGTCACTCTTTGTGGGGAGTATTGATTGTTGTCTTACTGTTCGTTGCTTCTGTTCTCTTCTGAATTAAAAAAAAAGAGAAGTAATGTGAGAATAGTGAAATAATAATAATGAAATAATAAATGCATGTTTATTCAATACTGAATGAAATAGATGCTGAAATACTTGGAATTGAAAGTGAAGCAGGAAGGAGACGAAGTTGCGGAAACTGCAGTTAGAATGTTTGATGAACTTATTACTTCTCTCCTGTCAAGGTAGTAATCTGGTTTGTAGGATGGTGGGGGTGAGTTGTTTTTATCAAGAAGTTGTTTCTAATTTAGATAAAAGAATTCTAAAGAAAATGTCAATCTTCCTTTAGCAATATTTCATAATACCTCTCTTTAATTTTTGTGCAATATTTTTGCCCTTTCATAGTAGCATCTTGGAGCTGGTTTGCATTGTTGGAAAACACTAGCATATGCAGCCTCTGCTCTTTAAAAAAAGGAAAAACTTAAAATACTCTTAATGATGTTTGTTTATTGAAATAGCTCAATTATGAGGGTTTTTTGGTATGGATGATCAGTTGAACAGCAGGAACAAAAATTGACTTTCTGCAAGTTTTCAAGCCGATAGAAGCCCAAGGACACTTTATTTCTTCATTTTCAAAAATATTTGTATCTTCAGATTTAGGAAGGGAGGGAAGGTGTCAAAGCGTAGGATTCCAGAAGAGCCTGTGAGAAGAGGACCTGGTATCCTAAAAGACTGAATTGCAAAATCCAACTGTTTAGTTTTCAGTTGGATGTGTATGGAAATATCGGGAGGCTTGAATGGAAGAGTGTTTTAAACATCTAATTAAAAAAAAGTTTCTCCAAATGAAGTGGCTTTTCAGTGTGAACTCTTAACGTAGTTCCTCTGGTTATTAAGTGAGTTTTCCATGCTTTCCACTTTTCACTGTTAGAGGAAAATGATACTTCTACTTTTTGTTGTGGTATAACTGGTAATTATGTGGTATAGTTGAAGTTTGAATCTGTACGGCTGAGTATTTACTCAATTCTGAAAAGTAATGTTTTTAATACAGGAAAAGGAAGTTGCATGCAGAATTAGTGAAGAGCATTAACAACTACAGTGCTGGTATTGCAAAAGCTAAGGAAGTCATTGAAGAGAAGAAAAAGTGCTTGATTGGTGCCATTAGGATTGCAAAGGAATTAAAAATTACACCTTCTGTAAGAACCTGTTGTCATCTCACTCAGGTAGTTACATTCTTGCACTGTGAAATAATTTCTTTTTAATGAATACATTCAAATTTGAATTGAAAGTGTGATCTGTCTTTCAGTTTGCTGACTTCAATGTTGAGACTTTTGCAGTAATGTATTCTCACCTCACCTCTACACACACATACACACACACACACACACACACACAGTTTATAATTTGGTCTTGGTCCAAATTAGGGTCTGGTGACTGATGTGAAACAAAAAAGATGGTCCTTGCCTCGAAGAGCTTGCTATCTGAAAGCAAACGGAGGGGGAGGACAGGAAAACTGTGACATGGTACTGATCAGTGAAAGGGAAGTCTTTTCAGCACTTCAGAAGTCTCTCAAGCCTTTCCCATTCCAGAGCTTTCCAACCTTCTCACTGAACTACTCCAGAATTAGTAGCCACGCCCTCCTGATCCTCTTGGTCCCAGGCCTTTACTTCCATTCTTCCTCCCCATCATATCTGCTGTTCATAGAAACCCACACTACCTGCCATGCTGTATCAGACAAAAGGTTCGTCCTGTGAAGTCTCCTGGCTCTGACAACAGAGAAGAAAAGGTGCTTGGAGGAAGAATCTAAGAGCCTGGGCATTTAGGGAGTATAGGAGGTTGAAGGTTAAGGATTTTGTAATCACTAGGATACATCAGGGTCATTACACTGAGTAAACATTACTTCATTGTGTCATAAGCTTGTGTAACAGTTCCTTGAATGTTTTCATAATGCTTCTGGCAGTGTGTATGTATGTATTCATATGCAGCGGCAATGAGTTCCACATTTTAATATTTAAAATGAGGTGTTTATAAAATAGCTCCCTCTGTTCCTTCTAAATGTGCTACCCAGTTATTTCATTTGGAGCCTTTGTAGTCCTTGTGTTGAGAAAAATAATTAATAACTGGTCTCGTTAGTGTGTAGTGTGACTTTTAGATTGTCATGTTTCCTGCATCCAGTTGTCACTTTCCATATGAAGAAACTTAGTCTTTCTCATCTGACCCAGAAAAGAAGTCAGATTCCCTCCTTTTTTCTGTCATTTGCCTCCATCTTGTCCAGTGTGACTGTTGGGAGCTGGCACCTGCCGCTGTCCTCCCATAGGCTTACCTTCTTAATTAGAAGTCACCTTCTCAATAGCTGTTCATACAAAAGGAAAATCTGACTCCTGCTTCTATTTACATGCTAACATTACAAAATCCCCAACCATTAGGTCTTAGCAGTGTAAGATGACATTGGCTATTGGCTGTTAAGGAGGTTTTTTTTCTGTAAAGTTAAAGATGTCATACTCTGGCTTTGTCATGTTGTAGATAATAGGTGCCTGTATAATCTGCTTTTTGTATAATAGAAGCTAAGACTGTACTTCTTAATTTCAGGTTATTTATAATTTAAAGTTGCCAGTTGAGGCTGAGCTCTCAAGAGTGAATAGTTTGAAGGAAAAAATATCTTCAAGGTGAATGACTGGAGCGGGAGGTATATTGGGAGGTAAATGGATGGGCTGGTTATCTTAATTACAGTAACAGTTAAACAGCACAGCTGCTTCACTTGCATTTTACTGAAAAACCACTAGTTCAGATGTGTATAAACTCATCAATAACAATGCACAGTAGCCTTCATCTGAGGCATCGGGGAGAAAGCACATACAATTTGCTGCTATATAAACAAATATATATGTATTTAAAAAAATTCTTGACAGACTTCTGCCACTTTTAAATTTCCTCTCCTTCCCTTACAAGTAGAAAAAAATTGGGGATATAACAGCTTAATTATTTTTTTTTAAAAATGAATCCATTTCTCGCCTTCAGGAAAGACTTAAATGCTTTTTGGGGCACTGATGTCTAAGAAGAAATTTGTGGAAAATCCCAGTTACTGTGTTGCCCTCATTGGAAGTGACAAATATGATTTCTATACCAAAAATGAGCAAGAAAATGTGTCATGGCTGTGGTACAGCTGACCCGATGCAGCTTGGTCACAAGGCTGGTCAGAGTACTGTAATCCTAGTGTATAAAGACCACATTAAGGAGCAATGAAGGAGGAACAGAACGAAGATGGTGTTAGGTTGGAACATCTTGGCGATCCCATTATATTTCAGGACGTGGAACCACTCTGGGGGATAGAGTGGTTGTGTGCCTTCAGATTCTGCCTGTTGTAATCAAGTTGATTACTTGCATGCAAAGTGTGAAAAATTATCATGGAATCATTTAGGTAGGAAAAGACCCTTAAGATCATCCGAGTCCAACTGTTAACCTAACACTACCAAGTCCACCACTAAACCATGTCCCTAAGTGTCATGTCTGCACGTCTTTTAAATCATAGAATAGTTTGGGTTGGAAGGGACCTTTAAAGGTCATCTAGTCCAACCCCCCTGCCATGAGCAGGGACATCTTCAACTAGATCAGGTTGCTCAAAGCCCCGTCTAACCTGACCTTGAATGTTCCCAGGGATGGGGCATTTACCACCTCTCTGGGCAACCTGTTCCAGTATTTTACCACGCTCATCATAAAAAAACCTCTTCCTTCTATCTAGTGTGAATCTACCCTCTTAGTTTAAAACCATTACCCCCTGTCCTATCGCTACAGGTCCTACTAAAAAGTCTGTCCCCATCTTTCTTATAAGCCCCCTTTAAGTATTGGAAGGCTGCAGTAAGGTCTCTCTGAAGCCTTCTCTTCTCCAGTCTAAACAACCCCAGTGCTCTCAGCCAAATGCCTCCAGGGATGGTTACTCAACCACTTCCCTGGGCAGCCTGTTCCAATGCTTGACAAAAATTATGACTCCTCCTGTCATATGTTAGTTGAGTCATTAGAATATGGATAAAGGAATCTTTAAAATCATCTTTTAGTAAACTTAGTGACTTGGTAGGTAGGGCCTATTTTGAAGATAATGTCAGTGGTGAATGAGAATTTCAGAGACACCTATTTAAATGCACAACGGCAAACTCTCCCAACCTAGAAGAAAGCTAAAACATGACAAAATCAAATTTGTTTGCCTTAGAAGACCTTTTAAGAACTTGGAACAAAATGGGAAAAACGAGATCTGATGAAGGATGAGTATAAAGGCCTCACGTGCTGATGCCGCTTCAAAATAACACCAAAGGTGAAAAAATCGCAGCTGGGAGGTGCACTGGAGTTGAGGCACGTTCTGTAGACATAAAATACTGTAGAATAAAGGGTAGATATGTTCCTGAAGGGGCGGGGGGGAGAAGAGATGGGGTGTTCAATACTGCTTACACTTCAGTTTTCACAAATTGTTCATTATAGCTGGACAGCAAAGCTAAGGATTTGATTGAATGAAGTTATATTTGCGGTTCTGTTAGCCTAGCTGTAAAAGTAAGATTCTGCTAGCTTTCATCGGTAAAGGAAACAGCTGTTCATTAGTGTAACAATAAACAGAACAAAAAGAACATACATTTTGGACTTCAGTTATGGTTTTGTTCTTCAGGGCTGTTGGAGAATTCTTTTTCTCCATGCAGAATAATTTACTGAACTAAACTGGGTGTGGGTGTAAAAACTCAGTTAAGTCAATGCTGGAGTACTCTGTGCATGAGAGAGAGAGAAAGCAAAAGGCAAGAGAGTTCTTAAGTATGAATGTGAAGATAAATGAGCGACCAAATCTGTTGTTAATAGGAGTGAAGAATGAAACTGGAGTAGGTAACTTATCTCTTATTTTGCCCCTCCATGAATATTGTGCTGAAAAATAGCATACATCTCAAACTGTCAGAGTGATTCAGGTATTGATGTCACCTTCTGTAATGTTTCTTCTCTCGAGATTCTTCGTAAACACTGATGAGATTACATCTTTGTTAAAAAATTTGGGCAAGATTGAATGGGGAACAACAGGACAGTAAGTATTTTTTTAATAAAGAGGATGGGTACAGTAACGTACCTGTTTTAATTGTTAAATATTTCTTGGAGAACAGATTTTAAAATAAAAAAAAAAATCTGTATAATGAAACAAAGCAAAACTTCAGAGGCTGGTATCTCAATCAGCATTCAGTTAACCAGTTAGTGTTTCAGTTCTGACACCTCAGTTTTAGTTGTGTTTCACCCAACTGTATTTCACTGTATCACTTAAGTTATCAAGATTTTTTTATGCTGTGTGCTTTCCAGCTTTGGCAGGCATTTAATGATACAATCATAGAATCATAGAATCATTTAGGTTGGAAAAGACCTTTCAGATCATTGAGTCCAACCATAAACCTAACACTGCCAAGTCCACCACTAAATCATGTCCTTAAGCACCACATCTATATGTTCATAGTACACGTAACAGAGATGTTTATCATTTCAGCGTATGAAAATTACTTCATGTAAGTGTAAATAAATCTCTAAAACCAACAGCAAATACTGAAATTTATAGTATTTCCACTGCACAGTCTAAATACTGAGTGTCAAATGCTAGAAGAAATTGTTTAAGATGAACTTGAACCAGAAAAAACCTAACTTTTATTTTAAAAATTACAATTGCTTATGTTTCATTAGTTTCCTTTATTTAATTTTCCCCGCAGTCTTTGACAAAAACTTGAGAAAAGGAAATGGAGTTGCTGTTAGGGTCATTGTAGTTAGCACTGGTTCTGTTAAAAAAAGGCTTATTGCATACTGTAATATTTGAAAATCCTGCAGATTACAGTGAAGAGTAACTCAGTACAAAAGCATCTGACATGCTTATTCTTTTTAACATGAACCATCTATCACGTTATTAAAATTTTTTTCAAATAGTTTGTATTTGTACCTGTGGTCTCAGTTTGATCATTTAAGCAGGGGTAGCTCTTCTACTGAGCTGTGCCCAAGAATATGTGCCATTTCTGTGCCAATCCTTTTTAGGTTTCAGAAATCACGTTACTGTTTTTGTTGTCTTGGTATTTTCAGCCAGCTCTTACGAGGTGCTTTGTTAACATAGTGATACGTTCTTAATAAAACCTCTGCTTTGCCTCGTGTGCTTTTCTGAAAACAGACTGGATTATATTAATTTGTCTCCAAATAAATGTTTTCCCAAATATAGTGAAGATAGTGAACAACACCCTCTTATCCTTGATGACAAAGAAGAAATGCCAAGCTGTGATACTCAATCACCTGTAGAGAATATGTTTCCAGCACTTAGCAGAGAAAGTAAAATAAAGGCTCTTGCAAATAAACTTGGTGTTCACAAAGAAGTGAAAAATACTCAAGTACAAGAAACACTTCCTATGGTATGTCATCAGAGTATTCCTGCTCTACCTAAGTCTCCATCCAGCCCTGATGTCATAATAGAAGAAATATTTGAAGATGACCTGGAAAGTAAGTTGCTTAATACCTGATGCTTTCAGTGTTCCGTTGTTGACCATGATGTTATTTACGTGTTTTGTATTACGTTGTGTGTTTGTAGTTGTACTTGGCTCATATGAATTCTTTAATGATGTCTGTCTTTCACTTTGAGCTAGCATCGTTTCTTTTTTGTCCTCCTTCAGCTTAGCTTAGTGAAAAGTTTCTCACAAGTTCTCTCAAAGAGGGGTCATAATTTCCTGTGTCTGCCTGGATGATTCTCTTTGACTCTTAGTGATTACTGTCCCCGTCAGAGTTTCTGACACTGGCTCCTAGATGATGCTTTTCTGGCAGTTCCCTTAGCTTCCTGAATCTTCTCCCAGGGCATTGTCCTATGTTAACTGGCAAGAACAATTAAGTTCTTCGGCTTGTCTGGTTTTCCCTGGACTATTAGTAAGAGTGTAGCTAATAGGTCCAGGAAGTGATCCTTCCCCTCTGTTAGGCTCTTGTGAGACTGAATCTGCAGTACTGTGTCCAGTTTCGGACCCTGCAGTACTGAAAGTCACGGTCACACTGGAGCAAGTCCAGCAGAGCCTACCAAGCTGGTGTCCAGGAGGTGCTCAGGGATAGGGCTGAAGGCGTTAGGAACAAGTCGGAATATGGAAATTCCAGTTAGATAATAGGGGTGGGGATAGATAGGTGTTTCCCACAGTATAATTAAGATGCTTAACTTCAGAGTGTTCTATGTCCACAACATACCTGGAAAATCCCTATGATTAGTAATGCTTGGGGAGGATGAGGGAGAGGGTAGGGGTGGTATGTGAGGGTAATTGTGGTAGCATATAGCTGATCAAGGTGAAGTAAATTTCAGAGCTTGGGCACGACTGTCTAAAATAGCATATTCCAGAATCCCAGTGGACTTCACAAAACTCTTGTCAGAACAAAATTCCTTCAAACTGCAGTTACATGAGTTTTTCGTGTCTTGAATCTAAGAATTTTAATTATAGTTTTGTAATCTTGGAATTAGCATGTGGACTGGCCATGTGCACATAGTCACTGTGTGTGCATCTGTTTCAGTCACGTCAGATACAAGAATTTTTGCCTTTGCAGTACTCTTACAGTACATGTAATTTCTCTTTACTGTGTTTGCTGCTTTATTACATCTGTATAAATACTTAACTAACCTAATCCATTAAACTTTTCTCCTAAAACAATAAACAGAGTTTCCCATAGAATATCATGCTGATGAACAGAGGAAGAAACTCTTCAAGAAGGAACCATCTTTTCAACACAAAGCTGGTTAGTGGTTTTCCTATCTGGTAAATGGTTTCGTTTACTAGAAGGGACCCATCCTCTAAGGCGTGAGAGCAGACACTGGAATTTGTTGGAGAGTTGGACACAGACATTAGCATTCTAAGTTGGGATCAGGAATATGCTAGGAAGCAGTCTCCTGACCGACCCCAGTTAGCATGTATTTGCTCACATTAAGAGCAGACTTGGGGCACATGAATTGATTTGCTTCCAGTTAAAACTAGTTTGGGAGGTGCTTGCAGTCGTTCTTAGCACCAGCAGTTTTGCTCTGCAAAAACACTCCCTAGTCTGCTCTCCTTGCTAATGTAAAGACTATACTGTCTTTTAAGATTTACCATAAAACCATTTAGTTGGAAGATGCAATACAAGAAGTCCCAAGCAACTTTCAGAAACACAACATTGGCAGTGTTTGTTCACACCTGGCAGATATTTGACATAATGACAGCAGTGCTTGCTGTGAACAGTGGGACCCATTTCTTAGGACAGTAGTTTATATACTGAATTTTGAACTGTTGTTTTATTCTCCCTCTATCTATGTTTAGTTTTCTGAATTATGAGTGAACAGATAAATGTACAAAACAAAGTAAATTGAGGAAATAAGTTACTTTGTTCAAAAATTCTGTAGGCACAGTTTGCGTGGTCCTTTGAGCTTTGTTCATTGTTGAGTGTAAACAGTAATAAAAGTTTAAAAGTAGAGATTGCGGTATTGGGAAAGAAAGAAACTGACCTAGGAAGTTGACAGAGGAAGAAGCACTGCTGCAAAAAGATGTGCCTTAATCTAGGATACAAAATAATATTAGCGAAGAAAAAAAGATTAAGGAAATAGCATTTTTTGGTTTGGTTTAGGTTTTTTGTTCAGGTTTTTTTGTTTTAGTTTTTTTTCCCTTTGTTTTTTTTTTTAACCTCAGAGTCTCATAAATGCACTTTCCCCTAACAATTTTCTGCCCAATAACTTGTGAATTCACTGGCTGCTCTTAATGAGACTTGACAAGAGTATTAGGGAATTTGAGCAGTTTAAGTCCATAACAAATTCTGCGGAAATAAGTAGTTAGCAGAGAAATTCTCCTAATGCCCATACTGAAGTTAGTGTAGTGTGTGCTCACCCTTTATTAGACATCAAAGAATTTGCATGGAGAGAGAAACACCTTACAACTATCACAGTTGTATGATGTTTGAGCCTTACCAGACACTTAAGTTTTAGTATCTCTCACATATATGCTAGGAGAACAAGATCTTAAGAGATGAAATGATCACAGAGTTACCTGATGTTTTTATCGGTAATATGCTAAAATATGTATTTTGTGCAATACTGGATCTTTTTGGATTATGGGAAGCATAATTTGAAGTTTGATATAGAGAGTTTTTCATTCTCATCTGCTAGTAAGGTTAGTTATCAGACGAATAATATTTGATAAATTTTTCAAATCCTTTTCCGTTTCAGCTGTGGTTTGTTGGGATTTTTTGTTTCATTTAGTTTAAGGAACATACTCAAACAGCTTGAAGAAATCTCTTCCTTATCCATCTGGCTCTAGTGACCCAGAACTGGCCCAGCTCCTGTTACTGTTTTTGGCTGGAGGTATCAGCCTCCGCTGATCTAGTGAAGTGACTGTTAATACATGCTTTTCCTTATCTACTTAAGATAAGCTAGCTGACACATCACATCCTTGGAGATGGTGACTAGGGGTGATCCAGAAGAGTTAGTGTACCTATAGCTGAAATCTTTCAAGATACTCAGTTTTTTACTCAGATACCATCTTTTCCACTGGAAATGCCCAAAAGTAATCTTGCATCTGTTCTGGACATTGCATTTCCTAAACTTCCAAGCACAGTCCTGTGTACATGCTCAGAATGTTTCAAATGCCAGATTCTTTGTACCATCTTTTGCCCACGATCAGTTGTAGTTCAGAGATGGGCACAGAGGTTGCAGTGCTCTAGGATGCTGCAAATCTATCTGTTCCTGTGCTCTGATCAGTCACGCAGGTGGCATTAGATTTAGATGATGCTATCCACTCTTTGCAGGAAGTTTTGTGGTGTAAAATACTCTTGTGGGAATTAAGTTGCTGGGCTTCTAAAACCTTCTGACCCATCCACCACCTTTGGTGAGTAGCTTCAGAAAGAGAAACCTGCGTTTTGGATCCCAAATCAAGGGAGGTACCTGCAGTACAAAGGATTTGGATGCTTAGTCAGAAGTACATAGCTAGGTTGGCTAGGTTTAGGCCATTCCTTGATCTTCATGCATTATCACGGAATGACTATACAAAAGTGCTCAGCACACCTGTTCTTAAAGGTAGGAGTCTTAATCTCTCTAATTTGCTCTCTAGAAGCTTCCTATTTCTCTGTTAAATAAAGGGAATACAAACTCTGAATTACCTACTTAAATTCAGGCTACCACTTTGTAAGCAGCGAGGCAGCCTTTTGTTTTGCAGGGTAGCATAAGGGAGGTGGTTCCAAAGCGCAGATTTAATCAGAAAGCAAACATGGTAACTAGTTTGAAACAAGTCTGAGCAGACTTTTCAGATTAAAAGCTATTTGAGGTAACGTTATGATTAATGCAACATAAACCTAATCACATGTCTAATAATATCTGCTGGAGTCACTTGGAGAGTGATAATCTGTTTTATGTCTTACTCAGGTGCGACAGAACTAGTGTTTGTAAGCCATGTTATAAATCCATGCCACTTCTATATTCGGAGATACTCACAGAAGAAAGAAGCAGGGGTTTTGGAGAAGAAATTGAAAAACTTTTGTTGTAATAAGAGTTCATATCTCTTGCCTTCAGATGTTTTGGAACTAGGTAAATTATTAATTTCTAAAGGTCTACATTAGCTTAAAATACTTGCAGTATGTCTTCCTTAGTATAATATGCTTTTTTGCTTCTCTCCCCTGCCCTTCACCCCACCCCATCCCACCCCCATAGTAAAGCAGTCCTTATATGTTCTGGAATCTGCAATTAATGCTTTTTGGGGAACATTGTACACATTGTTTGGTAAAGTAGACTTTTATTAAATCATATAAATGAAAATGGTAGAAGTAAAAAAGACTGTTCTTCTTAACCTCAACAAATTGAGTGCTTAGAGTAACCAGCAGCTGAAACACGTGGCTGTAAACTTAATGTTTGCCAGCATTAGGTGGTAATTGTTAACTGATAGTTTTTTCAGTGTATTGATGTTAATGACTAGCCTAGTTCTTTCATTACTTCAGTAAATCAGCTTTTTCTCATGCAAGCAACATTCCCTTCGAGTGGATAGATGATTTTTTTTTTCAAAGTTCACTAACTGAGTAGAAACCACTCTGGAAGTAAAGATGAAAGACAGTAATACATTGCTAAATCATTAAAATTATTTTCTAGCCCATATGTTGACAGTGTTACTCACTTCTAGAAGGTGTTTAGAAAACTGATAAAAAGTATGTAATAGCCCTCAACTTCAATCGTTTTTTGCCACTTTACTAAGAGGTATAGAAAGTTTGCCAGAAATTACTTCTTAGAACAAGCCAAATACCTTCTAGCATTACAGACATTGTGACCAAGAAGGCCAACGGCATCCTGGCCTGTATCAGAAGTAGTGTGGCCAGCAGGAGTAGGGAGGTGATCGTGCCCCTGTACTCGGCCCTGGTGAGGCCGCACCTCGAATTCTGTGTTCAGTTTTGGGCCCCTCACTACAAGAAGGACATTGAGGTGCTGGAGCGTGTCCAGAGAAGGGCAACGAAGCTGGTGAAGGGTCTAGAGAACAAGTCTTATGAGGAGCGGCTGAGGGAACTGGGACTGTTTAGCTTGGAGAAGAGGAGGCTGAGGGGAGACCTCATCACGCTCTACAACTACCTGAAAGGAGGTTGTAGTGAGGTGGGTGTCGGGCTCTTTTTCCAAGTGACAAGCGATAGACGAGAGGAAATGGCCTCAAGTTGCGCCAGGGGAGGTTTAGATTGGACATTAGGAAATATTTGAAAGAGTGGTCAAGCCTTGGAACAGGCTGCCCAGGGAAGTGGTTGAGTCATCATCCCTGGAGGTATTTAAAAGACGTGTAGATGAGGCGCTTAGGGACGTGGTTTAGTGGGCATGGTGGTGTTGAGTTGATGGTTGGACTCGATGATCTTAGAGGTCTTTTCCAACCTTAATGATTCTATGATTCTATAAAATGTGGGGAGAAAACTTCTGGTGGCTATCGAGACAAGGTTTTTAGTGTCTTTGTGTCTTTATTTTAGCAGTAGCACTCTTACTACCTGTGTGGAAGATAGGCAACAATGGAACATTATGCAGAACTGTAATAATAGTTCTGGTGTGAAATATCTACAAATACTGAATTTAGTCTTTCGTTTTTTTATTTGCTTCCATATAGGTGCTAGAACTTTTATTAAGAGTAAGGAAATGGAAATGTGGTGCCGTGGAACTATCACTGAACTGATTCCCCTAAAAAGTAAAAATGAGAGGAAGCCTTGTGGTCCAATAAGATACAAAGTTTGTGATATTGCACTGCTGGAAGTATTCCTGATTGATTTTGGGAGCTCTGTAGTTCTAATTTTCTCAGGGTATGTTTACAGAGGGAGGTTTTTGCCTGCAATTGTCATTGACTGTTGTTACTCAAGAGGATCTCTACGAAGAAACAAGTCCTCCATCAGCTTCACACAAGCAGATAACCAGATATCCAAATGACACTAGGGGTCTGTATGTAGGTATTTCCCACAGGAAAAGTGGCAGTGTATGTAAGTACACAAGTGTACAAGCCTTCACATGTTAAAATGTTTAACTTAGACTTGCATTGCAAAAGCGGAACACGAGTCCTCAATGTTCAAAAAAAAAAAAAAGAAATGCATTTCATTGAGACTTTCTAGTTTTGTTTCAATGACTTGACATTATGGCAATTATTGCAATAATAAACTTTATTTTAAGTCTGGGGTTTGGTTTTGGGAGATTTTTGGTGTAGGGTTTTTTTGCTTTTCTTTTAAGCTAGTACTGCTTTTATTCCCATTGACAATAGATACGCTCCCGCTGAAAGGCCTGAACCTGCTACTCTGCGAACTGTTGAAACAGATGACATTTGTTTGTTTCTAAGGAAGCCTGATCAGCGTATTGAGGCAGAACTTGCAGCTGTTCCTCCTTTAGCAGTACGGTGTTCGCTGAAGGATGTTGTTCCCAAAAATGCAGTAAGTAAAAGCTGTTTGTACTATTTCAGGAGATGTTTTTTCTTCCTAAGATTTATATTGAAGAACTTAAATACATAACTTAACAATGATCTCATTCCAGTATAAACAGAAGGAAACTTGAGAGGAGTGTAAGGTATATTTTATTTAAAAAAAAAAAGTTAAATCATCTCTTGTAAAAAGATAGGTTGCATTGCTTTCACTGGAAAGGAAAAGAGCTTATAGCAACCTGTCTTAAAAAGCCTCTGGGTTTACAAATACATATTTCAGGCTTAAATCTCACTGCTCTTACTCTAGACATGTTCTTTTGTCAAATTTAAAAACAAATTACAGAACTAATTTTCTTATTTCATGGCTGTCTGATAACTTTATGCAAGTAGTAACTTTCAAAAATCATCCAAACAGAAGAAATGTCTTCAGAATTCTTAAGAGAATCTTTTCGGGGATTGTCCTTTGTTACTTAAATTTTTTTGCCACATATTGAAAAGTGTTATTTGTTCTCTTTCAGTGTAACAACAAATAAAGTACTGTCAGCCTTTATTCCCTTAGAAAAAGGACATATATTGCACCATTATTTTCTTCAATATTCACTTATTTATTAGGCTTGCTTTATTTTTGCCACATTCACATGGGAATGAACTATGTCCAATGCAGCTGTGCATTTCTGACAGTATAACTGCTGGTTGGTTTTGTTTTTTTTTTACCAGACTGATGTTCTCACATTTTACAGTGTGGGTAAAATGCCTTCCTTGTATGTGCTTTCATTTTTTTCACACCTAAAAAGCATAGATTTGCAGTATAAAATGAGAAATGCATTAACTTGATCCAAGAGAAATAAATTCAGACAGGCTTTTTCAAGGTAGATAAAATGTCAAGAAGGATGTTGTGGAGAGGCGGAATGTGTGATTTGACTATGTAAAACTATGTTTTATATTTGCATAAAGACAAAAAGATTAGAATAAACTTTCAAACATTGGGAGAGCAGAAATGTAATTCATGAGATGAAACAGCGTACGACAATCATAGTTTATCTATCAGAACAATTAGAGAGGATGAAATCTTGAATCTTTAGAAGAAATGTGGTGGAAACTGCAGCCCTTTGATCTGATTCAGTTTTATACAGTTAAAACCACTTACAAATCCATCATAGAAGAATACTGTTTAGTGCTGTCCTGGGTATGGACTAGACAGTGTAATAGTGTGTTCAGTATTTCATCTGTTCAGATGTGTCTGTGCTCCCTTCCTTGCTTCTATTTTATTTTATTTTACTTTTAATTACTATTTGTATTTTTTGTTTTAACATGCTCTGACATCTTCACTAACTTTTTCTTTCTTCCTAACACAGAGTGAAGGTTGGAGGGAGGAAGCAAAGACGAAATTTTTAGAAATGGTAAATAATAAAGTTGTTTTAATGACCATATTTAGAGAAGAGGATGGTGTTCTCATTGTGGATTTGAAAAAACCCCCATTTAATAAAATAAGCAATAACATGCCAGTGTCTCTCAAGGATGCATTGGTTTTTTTAGACTTGGCAAGGTATGTGTTTTCCTTTAGTTTATGCTCCTAGGCCATAAATGATAACGGCATAATACTTATAAAGTGAAGTTTACCAAGCAAGTTGTTTTTGCAGTGTTTGGTATATTAATGTGTGATGTATTAATCTTCAACAAATCTGTTTAGGAAATTTGTTGATTTCCTTTTTTCACCTTCACTAATAAGCACTGTGGCATACTCATTGTCACTAGTCAGCGCTTTATTTGGATAATGAACTTTATTTTAGAAAATGACAAAAGTTAAATTTCTGTACAAGTTTGAACAACAAGGGGGTGAAAGGAGAAGCTCTTAGTGTCTACCACGGACAGAAAAACATACAGAAATCAACCTTGTATCTGTTTGATTTCGCTGGTAGGCAGTGACGGGCTAGTCAGCACATCTGAACCAGCCACGTGACGTGGTGCATATAGCACAACGAATAGGAGAAACAACAATGGGGCATAAGGGAGAGCTTGGTGTTGGCATTAGGACAAAGGAGAGCTGCTTTGGAGGGACCAGTGGAAGAAACAGGAGATAGAGAACAACATGAGCGTTTTAGTGTATGGCATGCAAATCTGTAGGAAATTATGGTTCATTTTGCTGCACGTACAGAAAGGTCTTTTTTTATATTTGAGCATAACTAGTTATGGTGATGAGAACAGTGGGAAATAATTTTTTACTGCCTCTGTGTTCCTCAGGTAATTGCTTTTTTCTCATAAGTGTGGAAACAGAAATCTAAAAGAAAATGGTTTTGTCAATGTAGTGGATTCTAGCCTATTACTTTTTTTATTAACAATTTAAATGTACACTACTGCATCCCAAATAACAAAATCTTACTAGGAGCCAGCTGCCATGTATCATTCTTCGTACATTATATTTGTGATGGGAGAAGCATTAGAAAGAATTGGCTGCACCAACTGCAAGAAGGAAAGTTCAAGCTATTCATAAAAATACGACTCAAGTTATTTTTATAAGATTGCGTTTTGTATGGGAACTTGACATTTTAATATAAAAGCGTTCCTTCTCAGTTAATTTTGACAGAATTTATTCAAAATTTCATTTTGTTTACCTTAGGTTTAGATCACAACTTCCCAGTCAGTTAGAAAATAATAACATCTTGCAGTATAGTCCACCTAAGATTCCACAAGAAAGAGAAGTCTCTGTTGTAGTTTGCCACATTAATAGTCCAAGTGATTTCTATCTCCAGTTGGTAAGTTTTGAAATAAGGTCTATTTAAATAAAATGCTGAACAAACATTTTAATGTTGAGCTACTTGTGGTCCACATTAACTAAGCTACAATTTCCATTAACTTCTGTCACTTGTTACCAGTTTTAGGATTCCTAGATTAATCCTAGATTAATTCCAGGAATTCTTAGAATTCCAAAAAGTTAACTTTTTTTGTCAGTTTTTTTACATGGTTAATTCCTATGTGGGTATGTAGTGGTTTACTGTATAGAGTGGTGATTGGGCAATATTCAACAATTGTTAGGCCCTTTAATTCACTTTACGTATTCATAGCCACCGTTTAATATGGGGGGGAAGACTAGGAAGTACACTACTAAAAAAAATGGCCCTTAAAAGAGCAAAAATACCATTTTAAAAAAAAAAATGAGAACATCTGATGTGTATGTATGTTTTGTTTTTCTTATTTTAGAGAGATAGCCTGGATTCTTTAGCTCTTCCAAAGAAAATTCAGGAGGTATATAAACATGAATATGGGAAAAACTTGGAAATTGTCTGCCCAGTTGAAGGCCAAGCCTGTATTGCAAAACAGAAAGATGGGAATTGGTACAGAGCACAGATTATAGGTGAAGTATTGATTCTTTCACTCTAATGCTAGGTTGCAAAATCAGACGTCGTACTAGGTCGGAATCACATACTGGATATGAATAGTAACAATGGCATATGTTTTTACTAAAAATAATGGCATTATTTTTACTAGGCATTCTTATACTAACAGGTAGGTTCATAACGTCAGTAGCACTAGTACATGTTATATTCTTTTGCTATTAGTGAAGTGTTTTATACATTTTTTTTTTTAAATAAAGAGAAGCGGTATACTTCATTTTCTATATATTATTGAAATTCTATTATATAATTATTTTAAATAATGTTTCAAAACGACCAAAATGCTAAGTCTGTCATTTCAGGAACCCAAAGGAGCTGCCTCTTTAAGAATATAGTTTTTGAATTGGGTTATAGAATATTTGAAAATGTGGTATTTTACGATTATAGGGTGTAAATGTGGATTTTGCTCTGAAATTCTGGTGCTTTAACCTGTATCAGATACTCATTTTTTGTTTTAATAACTTGGGTTGCTTTTTCTTGAAGGGCTGCCAAGTTGTCAAGAAGTTATGGTAAAATATGTTGACTTTGGCAACGTTGCTGTCTTAACTCTTAAAGACATACGCAGAGTGAAAAAGGAGTTTCTGAGCCTTCCAGAAAAGGTAAATTAGTGCTTGCCTAGATTTAAATACTCAAAATTAATAGAATCTCAATGGATGGAAGGGGAAAGAGAGCATTGTTAACATTCTGAAGTAAATAAAATGTTAAGCAAGTTCGTTTTCGCATGGGTTTATGACGTGAATAAACTTTACTTAATATGTTTTGGGTGCGCATTGAAAACGCTTTTTTTTTTTTGTATCATTCAGTTTTAAATGAAATCTAATGTTACCTTGCAGTGAGGAGGTGTATATACATTGTGTGTGTGTGTGTGTTTAATTCAAATACCTTCTTTTACTCCATAATAAGCCAAATTAATTTTTACATTCCTTCATTTTCAAATGATGATCTAATAATGGTCTTTTTTAAAAATTATATTTTTATGGTTTATGGCATTTAAAGTTTGGTATTTTCCTAACTTTAGGTATTGTAGGAGTTTCCCCCTTCTGACAAGGAGAAGAACTGAGTGGGAAAGGAAATGGCAAAGTATTTCTGTCAAATAAAAAATGCACATAAGTAGTAAATAATTCTTTTTCTTCAGCTATTCATTCAATAGTTCTGGTTGCCAACCGTAATTATGCTAAACTTTAAAACTTCGTATGTTGATAGGAGTTTTTTAACGAGTTGTAGGCACCAGAAATAGTGAGTGTTGTAACTAAGGTTGGCCAGCCATTTTACTGAAAATAGAATTTAATTGTTTATATTTTGAGCAGATGTTTCTGGGGAAAGTTTCAGCCAAAATAATTGAGCCTTTTTTGACAGCAAGGGAGAGGAAACATTCTGAAAATGGCAAAATGTTCTTGCAGTTGCAACGTCGTAGTGCTTCAGATCAGAACGGCTAATGAATAAGGGTGTTGGGATTTTTGATGTGTGTTGTCCCATTGTTCCAGTTGATTGCTTGTTATTGACCAAATATAAATCCTCAGAAAAATCCTTAAGAATTTGTCAGCTCTTGAGCACATACTACTAGGCCTCCTCACTTCAAACATAAAAGAGAAGGGGCTGAAGAGTTACGGATGTAATGGTCGAAAAAAACTTGAACCCATCAGTTATTCTCAAATTTCAGCATTGTTATGCCATATATAGGTTATGGTGAAACACTCTGGCAAGGTGTTTACACTTGAAGTTTTTGTAAGAAATAACTTCCTGTTGCTATTAGTTTTAATGCAAGTAATAGAAAGATCAGCAGGCTTGACTCTGCTTATATGTTGCTATGGTTTCAAATCTTTTCTATTTAAAAAAAAAAAAATTAAGGATTTCAAATTCTTTGAAACATGAATGAACACAAGGTTGCAAAATCAAGCATTCAGAAGGTAAGAGTGTTAGAGGTGAGGTTGCTTGTGCAGGTCTGTCCTGTTGCATGTAAGCATTGGTAAATCTTCACACATGATGACATACTGTATTGCCTCAAATGTAAGTTGGTTAAGAGATTTGAATTAGGCTGTTACAAGAGAAGTCGGACTTTTTTCAGCCCGTTAATACAGTTTGCAGGCATTTTAATGGACTTGAGTGGCACAGAAGTCTTGGACTGGAACGAGCAGTGCTTAATGTAGTGTTGGTTTTGTCATCCACAGCCCTTTCTCCTAATGGTTATTTAACCCGTCAGTCAGTCTTACTTTCGTATTCCTGACTGCATGTATCTTAAGAATATCTGCACAAAACATTCTTGTTTCTATTGTCTTTATCTCCTTTCTCTCTCTTTTCCCCCACCTGTGTTACTCTTCTTTCTTTTGGTGGAATAAACAAGAAGGAGGAAACAATAATATTCACAGTTAATTTAACATTGAGCCATAGTGTAGCCACCAAAGTTTGCAATAAAGATGCTAAACAAAAATTCTTTTAATCAAAGTACTTAATCTCATCTGATTTCCTGTGTGTCTCTTTTTTTATGTCTCCTAATTAATACCTTTCTGGCAGGAATTTTCTGACATAGGTACTCTGGTGTCTCTGTGTTTAGTCTTTCAGACTTCTACAATGATACCATGTTAGTCTTAGATGCTTTGAGTCTGGGTTATTACATCATGATAAGCAAAACAGGATGAAGGCTTTCTTTATCACCTCTCTGCAGTAATCTTTCCTGATCTCTGCAGCCAATTCTATGCCTAACCATAAAGGGAGGCGAGAAGAAATAAGCTCTTTCTATTTCAGCAAGAATGTATCTGAATTTGAGGTTCATGCTTAGCTGCCGGTGGGGAGAGGGGATCATCTTAAATCAAATCAAATAATGGCAATGTAGAACCAGAAGCCAAGCTGTCTTGTCTCCTGCATGAGGGCTGTGATTTGGCTGTAATGAGATGGTCTTGGTATGTGATGGTAGATACATAATTTGTGTTATTCTTTAGGCAATCAGGTGCAGACTGGCTTGCATTGAGCCTTATAAAGGGGCAAATGAGTGGAACAGAGAAGCCAAGAAAAGATTTGAAGAAATGACTGAAGATAAATTTATGCTGTGTTCAGTTGTTGGTAAGTTATCAAGAGTGTATTAATTTATATTTAAATATTATTAAATTAATTCAAATGTAGAAACATGCACTTTCATATTTTAAATAGTATTTATTTGAAATACTTATGTTCATACTTGCGACAGGTAGCCTGGAGTGAGAGTATCTAAACATGAACTAATTGGAGGAGATGTAACAGATACAACTTCTGACAAAAGCTCTGTTTATGTCTTCTCTTATGGACCACGCCAGCATTACATGATATAAATATCCTGGTTTATTAAGATGGGTTTATTTCCAAGAGCACTAGCTATCCTTGACTCTTCCTGACTTTATTGGTAGCTGGGAGTGTGATGGCTGCTGCTCTAAAACATCACAAAAAAAAAAAAAAACAAACCAATTTCAGATAACACATCTATATGCCTTAGTAGGAATTTTTGCAATACCATTTATTGTTAATATGCAGCTAGCTATTTTTCAACACCTGTGGAATGGTGGTTTGCAACCCATCTAATAAATGAAATTACATGTAGCAGTTGGTTTCTTTGTACAAAAATAGTTTGTAATTGTTGTTGTATTTTAAGATAATTTTATAGATACGTGCAAAGCTAAGCCTCTACATATTGTTGATGTTCAGAATCAATTATTTTATAAATCAAATGTAATTTTACAGAATTCTGTCTCCTAGCACTATTTGCCATGTCTCCAAAACCATAAATAGTCTTTATACTGTCATTGATTGGCACTAATTATGTTTATATTATTTATTCACAGAAATTTTAGATAATAACATCTTATCTGTTGAACTCTTTGACTCCTCTGCTGTTCATGGAAGAAGCTTTAGTATTAACTGCCAGCTAGTTAAAGAAGACCTAGCATCCTACATACCTGGGTAAATACACTCTGCGTAACTTAAAGTATTTACAAATACTGCATTTGTGTAACAAAATTACTTGCTTTAGTATGTCACCTCCAGTGGCTGGAATTTACCACGTTTGTGATAAATTCATTACAAATCACATTCATCAACTGACGTAAGTTACAAAGTGTAACTCTGTAGTTTGGCATAGTTGAATTCTCAAACTAAATTTTGACTAACATAATTTATTGAAACTGATTCAAAAGTTGGAGGTGAAATGTTTGCATCATACTTGTAATGTGCTTAAGTGCCAAATCTTCCCAAACTGGTTATCATTAAGGTTCCCGTTTCCTTGTAGTAAGAAAAGAAATACCACTTTCATGTGTTTAACCTGCACCTCAGGTAAGTCATCTCTTTGGAAGGTCTGTTATTAGAAAACAAATACTCCCAATAACCAGCTATGACAGTGACAGACAGAAGAGTTGGAAAGCCTGCTGGGGGAGATGAGGCTGATAAGGAGATAACACTGCTGCATTTAATTTGTTGCCTTTTTAAAAAGATAATCCATGGGCTGTACTCACGGAATCAATAATTATTCTTTCATTAATAATTTTTGAATACTGATGAAAATAAAAAGGTGGTTAAATAGAAAGTTTTGATTCAAAAGGGAATTCCTGAATTTGTTTTTTTCAGGAGGAAGCAAATAAGTGGATTTTCATCTCTTAGCTCAGAAATACAACTAAACCCCAGTAACACTTTTCTTGTACTAGTCACAATTTTTAATAAGATTTTTGTAAAGTTAAGCAGCTTTATTTAAACCTGAACAGCTGAATTGTTTTGTCACTGTCAGTAGGGTATTTTGTTGTGTTGCAGCTATATTTAGATGCCTGCTTGCGGCCTGCAAACAAGTGGCTATGTTACTTTAATATAAGTTGCTGTTTAGCACTGATAACTTTACTAATGTGGATTTTTTGGTCGCTCACTCACTCCCCATTCTTTGGTTGGGGAAGAAAACAGAAGAAACAGGAGCAAGAAAACTAAAATAAAGACAGGGAAATCGCTTACCAAGTATTTGTTGCAGGCAAAACAGACTTAATTTAACTAAATTAATTACTAATTAGCATAAATATTTAATTACTGATTCAGGCATTGGGACAAAGACAAACATTTATAGCACCTATCTTACCCCTTCCTCAGGCTCAACTTCACTCCAAGCACCTCTCCTCCCCCTTCTGCATTCCAGTTACACTCAGTCCCTTTCAGTGCAGCGGGTTGTGGTCAGGATGCAGCAGTTTTCTCCCCGCTGCTCCTCCTTCTTGCTCTTTTCTTCCTGTGCTCCAGCGTGGGCCCTGCACGGGCCTCAGTCCCTTCAGGAGTGTGCCTCTACCCCCACAAAATACCTTATACTCTTCTGACCTTGGTGTTCCCGGTGTTATTTCTCTTCTTTTCCCTCCTCTCTCTCCCTGGGGTTTTCTGCCCTTCATTAAATTAGAGGTGCCACCAGCTTCACTGAAGGGCTCAGCCATGTCCTGTGGAGGGTCTGTTGCAGAGACGGCTGAAACAGGCTGTGTCTGCCATGGGGCAGCACCTGGCCTCTTCTCTCAGAGGTCACCCCTGCAGCCCCTCTCCCCAGCTACCACCTTGCTATTTACACCCAGTGCACTACGTCTTTTAGTTGAATGATGTTTCCATTGGGGGGGGATGGGGACAAGAGGGTGGTTTTGTGGAGGCTTTGGGGCTTTTGGGCTTGCTTTGTTTTCCAGTGCGCAAAGGTCTCTAGCCTTCCAGAGCTCATTCGTCACACTTTTCTCACTGAATTTCCCATTTGTGAAGATGGATGTCTGCAAAAAGGCAAGAGACTGGTGAATAATTTAAACCTGCTTTAGGTCATTTAGAATCACATTTCGGTTATGATTATTCTTCCATGTTTAATGCTGTTGAGGGATACCCAGGCCAGCTCTAAACCAATGTAAGACGATATAAGCAGGAGAGCACAGCACTCCATTGAAGCTGACTTGCTGACAAGCAAACATCAGTAACCTTACTCTTGCATTGGGTTAGGAGGTAGTCCATACAGAATTCCAGGAAGAAACCTTGGAGTCTGAAGTTCATTCCAAATTGATTGTTTTTTCTGATGGATCTGCAATGATAATGCTATACTGGAGTTACTAGGGAGGGGGTTGTAATACATGTAACACTTGGAGAACTCTCCGTGGCAGATTGCCTCTGTCCATTTCATAGTTCAACCTAGTTGTACGCAAGGTAAGGATATTTATGAGCCATTTTATGAGTTCATTTCTTTCCTGGTTCTACAAGTTAGCTGTTTCACCCAGCAGTTTCCAAATACCTGCATCGGGAAGGTTTGCATAAATAATTGTGTAGCACTATGTAGTAGATGATTCAATACTTTACGGAATTTTCTTTCTGACAGAGCAGTTTGTCTCCTTCCCGTGAAGGAAAAGACAGGTTTCTGGAAAAAAAGAGTTTCTTCCTGGAGGCCCAGAAATGGGCAGTAGTTAAACTCATGTTTTCTGTCTCCTTTAGTCAGTGGTGTTTACAAGAAGCCAGTTCTTTTGCATTAACAGGGTTTTTTTCAAGCTGCAATCTCTTACGTCTCTAGTTGGCACAATTCACACAGACTTGTACTAAGCTGCTCTGTGACTCAAAATACATACCAGCCAACTCTTGCTTGCTGTTGAGCTTTATTCTGTCCAGTTCACACAATTTAAACAAGTTTCTGTCAAGGTATTATTCTGACCGTACTTCATTCTGTACTCTACTTAGTAAAGTCTTAGCACTAGTTGTGTTGTATTTGTATCCTCAGGGAATACTAGAAAGGTAAATGTTTCACTAATGTTAATATTCTCTACTTCTGAAAGGAATATTTACACATCTTAGAAGTTGAATGTTGCAGCTTTCACTCAGAGGCAACATTGATTTCCAGAAGCATGATACTAATCATTTGATGTCTTTTAAGCCAGACACAAACATTAATATTTAGCAGCCTATTTGTGTCAGGCTTGCTTTTCTGCTGGCAGCCTATATTGCGTAGTGCTTTCATCTGTCAGTAGAATGTGCAAGGATACCTTTCAGAAGTAGCATTTCAAAATGTTTTTGTCTTTTGTTGGGATTTTTTTTCTGCTTTTCTAAGTTATTCATTATTCTTCACTCTTCTTCATGTTGAATGATTCCTGTCATGTTGAACTGTGATTATTGAGCTCTTTTTTTCTTTTAAACACTTTGTTTAAAATGTGCTTAAACTTTTCATTCTAATTACTTTATGCTCTTTACAGGTACACTGAAAGTATTGCTGTATGGACCAATGAAATATGGGATGTTCCTCTAGAAGAAATTCCTGAAACCTTGGAAACTTCAAATCCTATTGACATGGAATCCGTGGATGAAGGAGATTTCAAATCACTTCTTAAGAAAGAGCTACAAGTGAGAGTTAGTCACGTTGTGTCTCCTAGTAAAATCTTTATACAGTGGCTGTCATCAGAAAGTATACTGAAAAGGTACTAAAATTCAAAGAACTTTTCTCGAGTTAAGGCATTCTTAGTACAAACTGGTGAAGTATAGTTGTAGAACAAACTGATTAGGGTTGCATTTGGCACTGGGTACTCTAGAATGCTGTTGGCTTATCTTGCTTTGCTGAGGAAAGTATAGGAACAGAAGACAGATTGGCACTATGTTGTGCTTTATTAAATATTTGTGATTCTAAATTAAGTATATGATCTAACTCCTACTTCAAATCAGTTTTAATGTAGTAAGTATTGGGGCCTGATAAATGCAACACTGTCTACAAAGATCAAATCTTTCTGCTCTTTCTTTTCTCCTCCCCATTCCTTCATTAGAAATCTCGTTAAATAATAGCGGTATCCTAAGTCATAGAACTGCAATCAAGTTATTTCTTCCAACATGATTCTAATATGCTGTTAGGAAAGTTTGAAGGCAATTTCTAGACATAGTGTATCAAACTTCCTTTCGTAGGTATTTAGGTAATAGTGTGTACTGTTTGAAGACAGTTAAATGGAAATATCATTGCTTAGTGCGAGTTGCTTATTTTCTGCCTCTTATTTCTCCCTTCTTTCATCTTTTTACCTTCTTGCATGTAGCTACCTAGAGTCCCATTGAATTAGTCGTGACACTAAATGACTACCACACTCTCAAGTTGTTGAGAGAAAATAGTGCATCTTTTAAATAGTGCTATACAGAAGGGTCAGGATCACTCAGATTAATTCCGTTATTTAAGAAAACGTGATAGTTTTACAGAATTTTAATCAGATTGCATGTGTTTTGAAGCTCCATTTCATGTATTTCTAACATGTCATGAAGAAAAACTACAATATCGTGTGTTTGTTAAACAGTTACTAAAAATACTGTTAAGCAGTAATGGACTAAATAAACCCTTTATTCACTGGATAAAATTTTACCACTAGAAAAGTGTTTTTCTGAATGTTAGTTTACAGGAGAAGATGGCTACCATCTACAAAGAATCCCAGCCACAGTCTGTGAAGTGGGAAAGTAGTATGCACTGTGCTGTTTACGTACATGATTTGAAACAGTGGCAAAGAGGTCAAATAAACAGGATTGTCTCTGAAACAACTGCAGAGGTAAACCTGTTATCATAAAAGGGTTCATACTTTTAGTTTCAAAGTTTGATTAAAATAATGTCAAATCTTTGCTTCTTATTTCTGTGTTAATATTTTCTCATACAGCCTTTTGCTTTTGTCAAGAGTTTAAGTTAACGTTGTACATTGCTGCAAATAAGATTACTGTCTCACCAAAGCTCAGATGCCTTTAGCAGGGAACCTGCTAGTTGCGGAAGGCTCCTGAGGTTGACTTTGTGTATGTTTATGCTATAGTTGACAACATAGCACAGATTCCAAGCTATAGCCTAACAGTTTAGCTTAGATTCCAGAAGCTGTGTGAACCTGAGGCTCACATTAATCCAAACGTAATAATCCTTGCTAAAGATGGAGCCAGTTGAATTGAGTGCAGCACCACAGGACACATGTAGTCAATGCTGTTGCTTGAACCCGAAACTGATGGTGATGCACTGTGCCATGTAGGTGTAACATTTTCCACAGTAACTTCTCACACAGTGCTGCTTTAAACATGGATTTTGTTGCACTCATTTGAAAAGAGTAAGGAGCATCAGAAGAGGCATTTCGTGAATACATAACTACTTACCTCAAAAGTAAGAGTGGCTTTTTAATCATACAGATAATCCAGGATTGGATTACCATTGGTTCTCTCCACCATCATCAGATTATGCCCATGGGTCTTGTTAGTAGGAAGCAGAAGTGGGACTTTTATACTTCTGGTTTGCTTTACCTGCTTTCTAAGGCTAAACACCCTCAAACAACTATTTAACCACATCAGAATAAAACGCAAGGGGTGGAGGGGAGGTATTTCAGCATTTCTAGGTTTACAAATTTAAATGCACCAACATAACTGAAGCAGGGAAAAAGAAATTTTCTTGTTCAAGTAACAGCCTCTGTAAAGTTGTTTAACCCCCTTTGAGCACATTTGTGTGTTTTGTCCTCTTGGTATGGTGTGGTAGTCATTTGTGTTGTGTGATGGAGTGCTTCAGTGCAAAGGCCATTCATTGAATCCTGGTAATGTTTGTTTGAATTTTGTTTACCTATTCAGGCATGCTTTGAATTACCATTCGTTACAGATAACACTAAGGCAGGGGTGGGGGTGGGGGTTCTGTTTCATTGTGTTTCTTGTCTGTAACAGGTAATACTTTATGATTCTGGAGCTGAAAAAACAGTCGATATCAGCTGTCTAAGAAAACTTGAGGAAGATATGACGATAATTAGGACGTTAGCAATAGAATGTTCCTTGGCAGATATAAGGTAGCCTTTCTCTTATACTGAGTAGCAGTATTAGAAACCTAATAATGACATAACTTAATATTTTCCTGTGTTAGCACTGATTATCTAAGATTTGGATGCGGTTTGCTTTTTGAATAAAGAAGAAACGGGATGGCGGCTGTGATTTGTTCTATAAAGGGTTTTTTTTCTGAAGGGTTATGCTACATACCAGTAAAGCAGAAACCATGCTATAGAAAGAAAGAGTATTTATAGGATGAATTATAAAATAATGGACAGATGATAGAGGTTTTTCTTATTTCTTATTTTGCTTTTTTCCTTGGCTCAGAATTTGAGATTAATTAGATCTCATGAAAATGCACAAGAGGTCTGTCTTTTCTAGACTGCAGAAAAGAGAACGAACCAGGGTGTTCTCCTGTGCATTTGTTTGTGTGCTGTCTATACCGTGAAGAAAAATAATCATGTTTGTAATATCCATTCCCTGAATGAATATGAAAAGCCCAATTTGCAGATGAAGTATGGATTTTCCTTTGTTCTGTTAAGACAGGTGTCATACTTCTGGAACTCATGATCCTCCTCATACTGAAGTTTTGAGGTTGTATTTTTTAATTCTTCCTGTCATATAGATCCAGAGATGAATAACCATTTATTTTTATTCTTGACTGTAATGGAGATTGTCTTTTTTCCCTGACAATACAGGCAGTTTCAAAAAAATCAAAACTCAGTAAAGGGAACATCCCTGGAAGTATTTAAAAGACGTGTAGATGAGGTGCTTAGGGACATGGTTTAGTGGGCACGGTGGCGTTGGGTTAACGGTTGAACTTGATGATCTTAGAGGTCTTTTCCAACCTTAATGGTTCTATGGTTCTATGGAAGCCAACTTCTCTTGTATTAAAGGAGATTATAATTTGTTCTATATAATTTGTTCTATGTTAGACCAACAGGTGGAAGCACGCAGTGGACAGCAACAGTGTGTGAATGTTTATCCTATTACCTAACCGGGGCACAAGTGAAAATAATCATACAGGTTTGTAATCAAAACCAGCGGTATTTGTAAAATTTCTGCCAGGTTGTTTATTAATTTAATTTTTTTCTGAATATTTTCACTCTTCAAAAAAGTCCTGAGTGGAACTGCTTAGATTGCTGTTTGCTG
>NW_009235172.1:47972-84619 GCF_000690835.1 Fulmarus glacialis
TTTTTCTTTTTTCTGCTTTATTTTCATTATTCACTGGAGCATTAGAGCAGTTTGGCTACCCAGTGTGGAAAGAACAGAGTCTTATATATATTTGGTTACTGAAGAATAATATTTATGTCTTTGGGATCACTGAATGCTGACAACTCTTATGGACAGATGAGCAAGTTCTTGATGAGAATAATTTCAGCAGCTACTATATTAGTTTTCAAGCCTCAGAAACAAAAAGAACAAGTCCGATACTGTAAGAACATCATTAGTAATTGATTTCTTCCGCTGGTAAAAAAAACAGAATTATTACGAGGGTTTGATTTTTTTTTTTTTTTTTTTTTTTAATTTTTTTAAAGTGTCTATTGGCAGCTGCCAGTGAGGTTTCACAGTATATCTGGAAATAAAAGTACTGATGAGCAAAGTTATTTATGAGTGGGTTTAAAGCTTCTGCTAGAGGAAAAAAGTGTTTGGCAGTTCATTCTAATAAAAAGCTAAGGGAAGAAGGAAGGGTTCATTCTGTTACTTTTTTTTAATGTCATGTTTAGAACTGTTGGTAAAATGATGGGAACTGTGACATGGATTAAATAAATCTTGTGTCTTCTGATGTGGGCATCAATTGTTCAACAATGTCTGATTTGCAGTCAGTACTAATAAAATGAAAAATATGCCTGTAGTTTCGAGGAGGTGCATATTGTAATATGTTGTCCAGCTCTCCTTTTTTTTTCCAGGAAACTGATGTGGCTTGTGCATTGCCTGTGAAAATTCTTTACAAAGATGAAACAGGACAATTGATTGATATTTCAGAACACCTTATTAAAAAGGGTTTGGCTTTTAGAAACAGAAGGTTTGGATACTTTTATTTTTATATTCTTTCAGACTCTCATATTCACATTGTGATAAGCTAATAAGTAAAACAAAAATTTGGATTGTCCTGTACAACATGCAGCAACCGAACTCCATCTTTAGTGAACTTATTTGAGTATAACATTATTAATTGTATCCACTGCACGTTTCAGTTCTCTAAGCTGGTAGATGAGATGATTGACAGTATTTTAACAAGCATTTGCCATCTTTGTGTGTTTGGTTTTTTACTTCTATTATTTTATTCTTTTGCACTTTCCAAGTTCTTTATCAGTTAATACATTGATATGATTTGATTGAATCTGCTAGAACTGATGAAGCTGGTGTGGCTTGCTCAGTCTCCAAGGAACATCTTAAAGTACGTCTAGAGCAAGAGAACACACGACTGGATGGTTGCAATTCAGAAACTGCATGTGCAAAAACCAACGCTGCTCCAGAGGAAACCATCACTATTTCAGAGAGTGAACAGAAATGCAAAACATATATATGCAAAACATATAAGGCACTGCTTCATTCAGGAGTGGATGAAACATATAAATCCCCCATTATACCTGAAATGAAAATTTTTCAAGCTGTAGTAAGTTGTGTTGGACGTGATGGAACCATTTATATAATACCAAAATCATTTGGTAAGATCACATAGAAGAAAACATGTTTATGTCTATGAATGTGATAGGTTTGGTATATCAAAATATACCAGATATGTGTTCTAGTATACATGTTCTGTATCGGAACACAGTTCTGGAAGATTCCTGTTGGAAGGTGACAAGGCCTTTGGCGTGGGGGTCGAGGGGTGCGTGCCCCTGCACCCCTTTCTCTGCAGCAGTGGGGGAGAGGTGCCGCAGCTCCCTGGCAGAGGAAACAGAGATCCGCAGGAGGCGGCGCCCTGTCCCTAAACCCATCAAAATCAGCTCTCCTGTCCTTCCGCTCTCCCAAGAAATCAAAAAAACCCAGGCGCTTGGGTGGGCAGGTTACTTGCCTCTCTTCTCTAGGCAGTATTGGGTAAAGCAGCAAGTGCTTTATTTTATAATGTCAAGATTGTGATACATTTTACTAATAATAATGAAGACACAGTCCTAAAGATTTTCGGAAGCTAGCCTGGTTCTCAAATATTACTGGATTTTTTTCCTTCAGTGTGAGCTCAGTATCCGGTTTCCTTGGGCTCTTTGTTTGTACTATGATAGATTCTGTATGTCTTAATATTTTCTGTTTGTACTGTTTGAAAGAGGTACATTTTCATCTGACAGATGCAGTGTCAGGCTTCAGTACCATGATAATATTGTGCTTTAATGTTTCCATATGAGAACATCAATTTTTTTTTTTTTTACAAGTAAATTTAACTATTAGATGATATCATAAAACTTTGAAATTCAACGTACAGTAACCCCACTCACCCAAGACTGTATTATTTTTGCAGTTGTTGCTGTAGACTGTACCCATAGCAGAAGAGGGTCTTCTGGACACCTGTTTTGTGTTATCACTGTCTCTGGGAATCTGTTGTCTTGTTCATGGAGTGGCTCTTGTATTAGTGCTGCCAAGTGTCAACTGCAAAATTTACAGACTCTTCTTTTTTGAGATTAGAATCCGAAATTACTAATGGCTTCACAACTGGAAATGCAGTTTACTTTTTGTTTAAGTAGTAACTTGTTTGCATATACTAGAAGTGAAACATACATATTTTATCAATTTTTTGGAGCAGCACATGTATTTTATGTTTATACGTGTCTTCATCTGAATCTGCTGGTTTTTAGTGATTGAAACAGTTTGTGCTAATATGTTACAGACTATTTTGAATTTTTTTATTCCCTCCTTCCCCCCAGAAATTGAACTAAACAAATTGATGACTGAAATACAAAGTAACTTCAAATGCCTTGGTCTTCTGGAACCCTACTGCTGGAAAAAAGGAGAAGCTTGTGTTGTAAGAGGATCAGATACCATGTGGTATCGAGGTAAAGTTGTAGAACTCGGTGGTAGTACTCTCCAGGTAAGTTTGATTATATGTCGCGCGCGTGTGTGTGTGCGTGCATGAACATGTGCACATGTATGTAAAAAAAAAAAGTGGGGGGAGGGGAAGGCCAAATAATCTAATCCTCTAAAATAAATTTATGATCACACCTTCTTTCGTTCAGCTGCCCTGACTATCCAGATGCTCATTCTGCTTAAAAGTGTGATAAGTGTCCTGACTTTTACATTTATTTTAAAGATGAATTCTATCTGCCTATTTCAGTTGTCACAATTTTTCCTATAGTTTTCCTTGTGGTGATAAATGTTCTTAAGTAAATCTCTTGATCACCTGTAAGTAATCCCTTTTAGGTTTTTTCTTATTTTGTTGTTGTTGTTGTTGTTGTTGTTGTTGTTGTTATCGTATGTGGAATGCTTTAAAAATACTTAGGTTTAGCTTCCCCCTACCCTATCGCCACCCAAAAAGTAGTGGCTGTCTGTTTGGTTTGAATTCTTTCTGCTACACAGGTATAAAGCTACTTTTTCTAATTAGCAGTTAATCTTATCTAAACTCTTGAGTCTGCTCATGCTTTTTGAATGTAGATTTGCAAGTCTGACACTATCCTAGTTCACAAATTTTTTATTTCTTTCAGTTTTAAACTGCTGTAGGTTATTACACAAAGGGATCTCTTGCAAGACAAATTTAGAAACTGAACTTCTAATCTGCCGTACCAGTTTTTTAATCCTTTCCTTCATTTCCACTTTGTCACATCACCTACTTACAAGCAAACCATTATTTTTTCCTCCAGAAAAGTGAATGCTGTAAATGAACACTTTCTTTTACTAAACTTGACTTAAAAAACAGGAATTATTTCAGGAAAGCTTTGCTTTTCATATAGGTACAGTACATAGACCATGGTTGCGTAGAAAGGATTCCTCAGTGTCATCTGTATCCAACTACATTGTATACTGGTATTCCTCCATTTTGCATACCATGTCAGCTCTACAAGACAGTACCAGTGAGTAATGGTAAATTTGAAGATGTTTTAGTAGGTAGTTACTCAAATCAATACACTGTTTGGTCATACAAAGGTTGAGACTGATTGCTGGTATTTTTTCTTGCCTATGAGGATTCAGAGTAGCTGATGAGGATCATTTCAGCAAGGCAGCCTTTTATTAGGAAATGCCAGATTGCTTTATGAAATGACCATGCTTCAAAAGCAGCCGTCATTGGAATTAAATCTTTGTGAGACAGGACACTGCAGTGGTTGGCAGGATGATACTATGAAGCGGTAGTTTGTTTTGCAGTAGCAGCAATGAGAAGAAAGGCCTGGATTTCTTAATGCAAAATGGCCAGAAAATTGTAAATCTTCAAGTCCTGCAAAAGTGTTTCTATCATTCTGAACTTAGCTGTGTAGGAAACAATCTGTTACGCTAAACTAATACAAGTGAATTGTTTTAGGGGTTTTTGTTAGTAAGTAATTGATACGTAAAAAACATCTTCTCATATCATCACATCTTATAAAATTTGAGTGATGCATTTACTAAATGTGAATTAATGAAATGACTAGCTTACTTTTAAACTTCTTCCGAAGGAAAACCTTTTTATTGTTGGAAGCAGTTCAACTGATAGATTAAGAAAGACAGGTTTATAAGCCTACGGATTGGGAGGCAAACAGATATTGCAGGGAATAAAAGAAGTATTTAAAGTATCCTGTGTTTTCTGTTGTCTGTTAAGTTATCTTTGAGTGTAATTCTCTGTCTTTGGGTTATGCTTCAGGTAATTGTGCACACATACATTATTATGTATGTAGTAAAGGTTAGACTTGGCAAGCAGCATCTCTTTCTAAGCCACTTCATAATCTGAAAATTGCTGGTCAGCTTTGTCACACCGTAAGTTTTAGTGTACCAAATAGCGGATAATGTTTAAACTGTTGTAGACAAATCAAACTAATGATGAGTGTTTTCAAATAAGTTTGTGAATGATGGGCACATATTTTCATCTTACTATGTTAAGAATAGTAAGAGTATTACTTGTCAGCATCTTAACGTGTGGGGTTTCTTTTGCCTTTTCACCAAATAGATTGGAAATTTTTGGCAGCAGGATGCAGTAGATTGCCTTCAAGAACTACTTACAAATGAAGAGGTTGAAATACATGTTCAGGTAGCTTGATTTATTCATAGATGTGGAATGAGGCTGGGTTTTTGTTCTCTTCCTTTTTTTTTTCCTTACATGAAGAATAATAGGTGAAGGAGTATAGCAGTAAATGTATTTCTTAGACAAAATAAAATCCAAAGCTAAAGTTATTTCTCCTATGACTTTACCTTTATTATAGTTTTCAGGCCTTAAATGTGTCCTTTTAGGGGTATTAATATTTTTTGGTCCTTTTTGTATTCTGTGTTGTCATTCTGACAAGCAACCTACCTACCAACAGCATAAATGCTTCTGAATTTAATTTTAAGTTATTAAAATTTGGCATAATTAAGTATGGACATGCTTAAATTAATATGTTAACATTATAAGGAAACACATAATCTGTATTGTCTGCAATTTCAGATAGCTTAATTTCTAATGATAAATTGTGGAAGACAAGGGTTTATTGTTGAGTGAGCAAACATGGGATAATGTTTCAGTGTTAGACTGAGTAGTCAGTGCTGCCATTCCAGAGATGTATTCCCATTTGTGTCATAACTGACGTTAATAGCCATCCTTACTGGTTTTGTATCTTTGATGAATGAGTATGGTGCATACAGGAATGACAGGTCTGAATTTCCTGGTCACTATTTCTAAAACCTCAGTCACACTATTGCTGTTATAATCTTATTTTGTCTTGTGTAAGTAGGAATTACCAGATAACCCATGGGGTAAATTGTCCATCAACCTGTATTTTGGTGGAATGTCGCTTTCTTCCTTCATGGCATACCACAAGTACTGTGTTGCTGAAGATTGTCAGGACGTACCAGAGCTGGTGAGATTTTTGTGTGTGTGTGTGTGTGTCTTTTGCTGTTGTTTTTCTGACATTAAAAAGATTACTCAGGTGCTTGTTGTGTGACCTTTGATGATTTATTATTTCTTTTTAGATTTCTGTACAGTTTTGTGATGTAAACAGCAGTAAGACTAAGTACACAGCTCTGTAGCATAACAAGTGTAAATATGATGTGTTGATAAGATTGTATGGAATAGTGAATTGCCAAGACTTTGTTCTTGGACTCCTTACTGAAAAGAGATTTTTGCATTTCTGTTGAAAGTCCAGTTAGTTTTTGTGTTCCTCTAAAATGTAAAAGAATAGGAATAGGGTAATATTTTTATCACTTGAAGGGATTAGTTAATCATAGAAATATATCCAAGGATGGAGATATTAAAAAATAAACTTAATCAAGTATTTCAGCATAAACCTAGTGACTTCTAAGGGAGTTACCTAGGTTCTTCATTTCAAGTGTCTGTGATATTTATCTGGTGTTCTTTTGAGGAGGATTGAAATTTTCACCAAACTTCATTGTCTTAACACAAAAAAATCAGGTAAGTAATTTCTCTGTATTTTTTTTTCTTGAAATCTGAGGATCAGGTTTCTTTAAATTACGAAGGCTTTGTTGCATTTTTCTCTTTAATTCTGTTTAAGCCTGCCAATGTATTTTTCTTTACGACATGAATCTCTGCTTCAGAAGATAATTTTACAATACAGAGTACACTGCGGTCACTGGTGATGTAAGTCTTGGCATGTATACCAGTGGACTTGTGATGCAGTTAGAAAGATCTCTGTGCGTATTAAAATTGAGTAACCATGGAAAACCTAATTGCGTTTTCATTGTTGCATTTTCATAAAGTCTGCACATGACACTTCCAGCAAACTAAATATGGATCTTGAAATGAGATTGTACCCTTAAAACAAAAATGACATTTGGAAAACAAAAATAAAGCTGTGTAAAAAGGTTGTAAGCAAGAAGCATTCAGAAAGCCTGGAATGCTTTCTTCAAGGAATATAGCATTAAGCAGATCCGTTCCAGGAATAAGTGGTTCAGAACAATTCGTAAGAAAATTAGAATCGGAGGTGTTCAGTTGTGGATCAGAAAAGCAGCAAGGCTTCCAGAACTCGAGCTGGTTCCAGGAACAGAACCTCTAGAATAGCTGAAGTAGGAAGCAGGCAGCTCTGAGAACGCTGAAATATAATTAGCTGTGGGTTTAGCTTGTAGAGGCTAAGCAGCCATCCTCACAAACCAACTGATACACTGCATTGTTTAAAGGATACTATTATTATATAAAGTATAGCTGTTATATATTTTATTATTTTATAGTTTTGTAACTTTATTTCATTACTTCAAATCTGTGTTTTCAGGTAAGTAATCTGATAAGGACTGCATTCTGTTTCTGTGAGTGTTGTAATTCTGTTAATAGTGGTAATAGCTGCTTATGCAGAGCCCACTATACCTGTGTCTTACTGCAGAGTGTATTAATTGTCTTTGGGATGCAGTTCTGTTGAGCTGCACAGGGTGAGATTAGGGTCTGGTCTTCATTACCATATGACAATCCTAGCTTAGTCATTAGCCAGAAAATTCCCTAGTAGGCAGTAGGATATTGGAGAGTACACCAGAACCCCAAGTGTGGTGAGCCTATAGCAGTGAATCTCATTGTAGGTGTATGCGTACGTTTATGTGTATACATATACACACTTGCATACTTACCTACATGTACAACACCATTATACTGTGGTATTTTTTGATTTGGCTTTTTGGGAGATGGGGGGCTTTTGTTTGTTTGTTTTTGTTTGTTTCTTTACCACTGTGAGTCTGAACCGAGTAGCCAGGTGCTGCCTTGTGCTCATATATTCAGGCATGGGGGACTATGGCCTTGCTTCATTTGACAGACAAATTTTTAATCTCTTCATTCTGAGCTCGGACTTAACTAACAATTTTTAGAATTACTTTTTCTACAGCAGTTGACTACAAACCATTTCCAACCATCTGAACCGAAATGAGTTCAAAATTCCTTATACGGACTATTTTTGTATTTAACTGCATTGCATATCAGCTCCTTTACAGTGAGGTACTTTAAGTCTTCAGATTCTAAGCTCATAATCTGAGCAAACACTTGACCAGAGTGTTCCATCTTAATCCACCCCTGGAAGTGCCAGCGCTGTTTTTTTGGAATAGTCTATTATTTTAGTTTAGGTTGGAGGAGAGATGCGCTTCAAACTGCTGTTGACATATTAGCCATTCATTCAATTAGCACCTGCCTTCTGAATGACACCAAAGACAATGCTGAGAAGACTTCATGCAAAGCCATTTTGATGTTACTGACTTGTAGTTATTTGAACGCTTTCAGCATCACCAGGAGCTGTTGTCTGCTAGCGATTCTAGAGAGAGCGCGGTGTCTTTTCAGGCAGAGAGAGAAATCTTTAGGCAGAAGCAGCAGCATACAAAGGGCTAATTCCTCCTCCTCTGATTCTGCATGGACTTCCATGATAAATGGGAGCAGATACTGCAATTGGTGTTACAGTACTGCATGCATCATTACAAATTCTAGCACTGAGATTGCTGTGTGGTTTGGCACTTCAGCTTGCAGGAAGGCTTACTCCTCCTGTCCCTATTCCCCACTTTCAAATAGGCAGTTAATTTCCTCTAAAACCAATGATCTGTATGACTAAAAGACCTGCCAGATACCCCAAGATGTTGTTTCCTTGTCAGGAATTTATCAGGACAAGCCTGGATGAAGGACAGGGGTGTCAAATGACTGTGGGCATACGTTGAAGGCCAGCCATGTGGGTTGAAGGCCAGCTGTGTGGGTCGTAAGTCCCACCATCTCTGACACCAAGAAGACCTGTCACTGATGTTTGCAACAAGACTAGTAGAAAAGCATCCTGCAAAAACCTGGATAGAAAGCCCTTTCTGCTTTCCTTTTGTCAATATGAGAGTAAAGTCTAAGATACCCTGTCCGTTTCAGAGAAATACAGAACCTGAGACTTGCCAGACTATCACTTTGGTCTTTATCATCCTCCAGATGTCTTTAATGCCTCACACTACTGGGTGGGCTCATGTAGGCTGTTCATAAACAAAGCTTTGCTTGTGGTGGAGAAGGAAATAAATGTAACACATTGCACTGCAGCCTACCATTTACTTAGTTTGGATTAAATTCTTCATGCTGAAAAGCACTCTTATGTTGCCTTATTAAGTATACAGTATTATGTGATTTGTAAATTACGTATTAAAAATACATTATGTTATGGCTTTACAGATGTAATAAGGAATGTAAGCCATTTTTAGAATTCTAAAGAATAGACACAAAGGCAGAAAGATGGAGGACAACTGTTCGAAATGTCTTGGTAGGACATCTTTTTAGTACCAGTATTTACAACTGAACTGTCTATGCTTAAGTGTGGTAGATCTAGCAATAACCAATCTACTGACCATAAGACTGTTAACAACAAAAATGTGAATGCAGTTTTTCTTTCAAAGATACACACAAGAGCTGACTAAGATACCCAGCTGAGCTATGTGCAGTGCTCAGTTGGGAATGAGCTGGAGTTTAAGTTGAATCTTTAGAGCCAGGTGTAGTCAGGTGGCCTGTCACAATGTTCCTGATTTGTTTTGCAGAAATCTAGCATTTAGTTTGTATGTGTCTATGACATAGTTAGACATCCTTTCTTTACTAGTATTTATCAATATAGATTTTTTTTTTTCAATCTTAGGAGTACATACTTCCAATAGAAAAGCTGTTTTTTCCTAGTTAAGTCTGAGGAATATTTGTACTGCATCCTATGTCAGATTACGCAGAGGGAAGAAAGTGTCAGAATTTATTGTTTTATTTTGCAGTTACATGTATCTGGTTGCTTTCACTTTTTGTTCTGGGCATAATGAAAACTGTTCATCAAGTAGATGTGTAAAAATAAAATGCATTTTAGAGAAATTGTACCTTTTTTATGTATTGTATTAAAGTAAAGAGAGAATAGGAGTGGTACTCATGACCTATGATCCAGCTGAGCTATGTGCTATACATCCTTATAAAGGCATAATATAATGCACCAAGGTTTATTTTGTCATGAACCAAAAGAGTTAATGGCCTGTAGAACTCAAACTGTAAAATACATGGTTCTAGAAGAAGACGCACTGGAGCATGCTATGCTACTGAGACAATATGTATCTGTACTTTGCAAAATCTGTTATCTTTTTGAAGGAGTGATAGTTCTGGTGACTAAGGAGTTAAATTATCCTTTGCCTTTCTCTTAAGGGATAACTTGCTCTGGCAAACTGCAGTAACATTGGGCATGGCATTCAGGTTAATCTGTGTCAATTAATTGCTATTATTTTAGTTTTTCTTTCTAAATGTTTTCTCCCTTTAAAGGGAATTCCATATTTAATGCATTTTTGAATTAACGTCAGTCAAGTTAGCAAGTCAGTATGTTAGGACCATTTCAAAGATATATTCTTTATATTTTAAGTGTTAATTAACTAGTTCTGTTCCGTTATCTTTTAGCTAAAGCTTTTTGAAAAACCTAATGAGTATTGAAAAGAAATGTTCATTAATATTTTTTTCATCAAGGACACACTGTTTACATTATTAGATAACTCGTTTGAACCAGAAATCATACCAAAACTGGTTTGCATTTTGTTACTAAATATGATGCTTGACTAAAGTCTGTCTTGGTCTAGGAGCTACTTGAAGGAGACGTTGCTGTTTCGCCTTCATACATGTTGCCACCGCTACCTATTCCAGGGGATACCTTTCCTGTCAGAGTTACCCATTTAGTGTCCCCTAAGGAGGTATGTTTTGTAAACATCTCATATATGTTGCAGACAGGAAATGTTGCAGTCCCATCATGCTGGTGAAAAGGAAATCACGGCTAACAGTTTTAGATAATATAAAAAAAGGGTTAGTAAGGTTGCAAGATTCTACTGAGTTATTGATACAGACGATTGTGCAGTGCAACTAGCTGAATGAACTCTTAGTTGAAATACCTTCTTGGGGGCAGAGAAGTAAATACTGACCATTTCCCTAAAAAAATTAATTTCAAGAATTACAATACTGCAGTTTGGTACTTACCTTGTAAAATAAGAAAATAGGTCATTGGATCTTAACTTGGCAGAACAATAATGATTTGTCTCTTCTTTATTCTCCAAAAATTACATTACTGGAACGTTGTACAGTAATGTGAACATTTTCTGGCTGTGCAGTTCTATTTTACTGCCTTTGGTCGATGATTGATCATGGATTTTTGTGTAAACCCACACAGCTTCCCTCTAGTAGTCTCCCAGGCAAAAGGCGGAATGTAACGTTCATTGACCAAATAAAAGATTCCTATGTGGACTTTGAATGTTGAATGATGAAATAGGAGAACAGGAAGCAGTGAGAAGCTGATCGTGTTACAAAATCTACCATCTTCTGAGTGGATTGATTTATACTGAAGTGCTTGTGTCGTTGTTTTGGTAAATCTGTAAAGCAAATAACAGGTTTTATGGTACTGAAGTGATTGCTTTAAATTCAGCATCATGGTCTAATATAAATTCACCCCACTAATTCACTTGAGTATACACATCTTCAAAAAAAAAAAGATATACAGTGTACATATACAAAAAAGATATATAGCGTACATTTTGACTAAATACAAGATGGAAGTGTTTGGGTATCTTAGAAAAGGGCTTTTCTTAAATTGTGTATTCTGCTTCCTCTCTTCTAGGAGAAATAATGAATATATGTTGGTTCATTTTGTGCAAATGATTTGAACTCTTGCTTTTGAACATGTTATATAATTGTAAACACTAGATCTGCTCTGGACTCCTATAGATTTAAGTAGCAGGTGCATGATGGAGTTGCAGCTTGATTATATTGTGTACAAATTAGAAAAGGAAAATTGATTTTCTTCCTGGCTAGTGAATTATAATGCTGAGTTTAGAAAAAATAATAACCTACCCATTAATTTGTTTGGACTATCAGTAAAATACCATAATGTTCTGAAATGGCTCTGCTTTAAAAAAAAAAAAAAAAAGACATTTCAGTTAGAAGCTGTTATGTAGATTTTAATTCGCCTGTGCATGTTGTTTAAACTTTCATTTCCTTGACCTACAGCATTATACTGATGATCCAGTTATAAATTAGGTGAATGGAATGTCTTCACATAGCAAACAAAACACCATTTCAGAAGTTCTTCTTTCATTAACTTTAAAATTAATCTTTGGTTTGATATTATGAAGTGAGATTATTTACCAAGTAGCAGGAGGGAGGAATCCTAATAAGACACAGCTGCGAAATCTCATATGGGTGTATTCTCTAGTATGTGCGTTCCTTTCATTCTTACTTTTTAACATTGAAATGTGGTGTTAATAAATCATGACTCTTCTGCTTTTGGAAAAAATTTTGTGTAAATAAGAAATTATTCGTAAGTTGAGGAAAGAAGAAAGGGGAGCAAGGATGTGCTGAACCTTTCAAAGATGGGAACAAGTAATCTAATAATCCTTGATCACTGATGGAATTTGAAGGTTGTAAGACATCTGCAAAAATCGTAATATGAGAGCCTTTTCTTTGAGTAGGTATATATTTGCCTTGATGCTTCTAAGAACCTTATGAAGCACTCTACCACAGAGGGAGATGCCAGCTGTGACTCGGAGTTGGAGAGCCTTGATGAAGCCCTGAAATGGTGCAATAAAAGTGTGGAGTCTCTTCCTCTTTTAACACACTTTCGCACAGGTATGTTAGTGTGTTTATTTTCCCTGTTGTTTCATGTGGATGTACAAAAAGCCTGAAATTGTTTCTGAAGAATAGGAATAATTATATTTCTATGTATCTTTAAGTAAAACTTTTGGAGAGTTAGGAGTAACACTACACTATAATCATATGATACACTATAATCAGGAGTGTAAAAAAAGGAGGCTCAGGGGAGACCTTATCACTCCCTGCAACTACCTGAAAGGAGGTTGTAGCGAGGTGGGTGTCAGTCTCTTCTCCCAAGTAGCAAGTGACAGGATGAGAGGAAACATCCTCAAGTTGCACCAGGGGAGGTTTAGATTGGATATTGGGAAAAATTTCTTCACCGAAAGGGTTGTCGGGCACTGCAACAGGCTGCCCAGGGAAGTGGTTGAGTCACCATCCCGGGAGGTATTTAAAAGACGTGTAGATGTGTTGCTTAGGGACATGGTTTAGTGGTGGCCTTGGCAGTGCTAGGTTAACGGTTGGACTCAATGATCTTAAAGGTCTTTTCCCACCTAAATGATTCTTCTATTCTATAATCCTATGTTTTTACTTTTCATGAAATTGAGACTTCTGTGTCATTCTGCTCCACTGGAAAATGATGGAAAGAACTCAGACTTCCGATGCCTGTTAAAGTTGATCAACTGAGCTTAGATTGCATATGGCAAAAATAAGACTTTTGTCTTAAGGTGGCTGTCACTGAAGCTGTAACTGTGAAATATATTTGAAAGACACAAGTTATGTACAGAAAATCATGTTACCAAGAGTTAGAAATTATGTGAACCCTAAAGAGCATCACTTCACTTTTAATTCTGGATTTCTCCGATTGGGCAAAAGATGGGCTTTAATTCTCTTGTCCACAGCTGTTGGGCCTAAAATAACAAAGTATGTGGGTGTAGAACTTTGTGAAGAAATCCGTTATTGCTAGTGCTTGATTCTACCAACTAGTAAAATTCTGGTTGAGATTTTAGGCAGCATCTGCCCAGTGTCCTCCAGACTATTGTCTATTTTCTTACAGATCGATCTGTTTACTAACTGAAATGTGCAAATGAGTCGAAGTTGAAAAGTTTAAACGTTAAACAGTTTGGATCACTGTCTCTTAATTTTCTGTTAATTCTCATCATTGCCATGTGAGGTAGAGAAACTAGACTTAAATTGCATACTAATGATTGTGAGTTGGAGTTCAGAGAGAGTTGGAGGATGCATAGAACAAAATAGTACGAATTAGAGAAGGAAGAAAAAGTCTTAATCTCGGTCACAAAGTAAAATGGATTTTCAAGTTCAGTTAGTTTGTACTGGATTGTGAGTATATTTTGGGGTGTTTTGTGGTGGTTGTTTTTTTCTTTTTATAGAAATGCCTTGCCTTGTGGAATACCAGGATGGTTTATGGTATAGAGCAAAGCTCCTCGCCATTGAAGAATTTGACCCTGTTAAGATCCTGATTCAGTTTGTTGACTATGGTAGTTTTTCAGTTGTCCCAACAAGCAGGTAAATACATAAGAAAAAAATGCATGTAAAATGTCTATGTGTGTATGTATGTATACACTATATTATAAAATATATACTTACAAATAAGTATATGTATTTTTACATTTATTATTATTTATTTTTATATAACTATAGATACATTATTTATAATAATTTAGCATTAGATTTCAGTTGGAGAGAAAGTTAGTTGGCTGGTTAAATAATTTCTGTCTACGGGGTATGTGCACCTGCTTCTCTTTCTCAGGTTGTTCTGAGAAGCCCATTATTATAATATCAGATTTCTTCATCGTTTTCAGGTTACTTAACCTGTGAAGTAGGCTCATGCTTATAATCTGCTTTTGCACCCAAGAAGCTTACACAAAATAGGGACTGAGCCCTCCAGGTGTACAAACAAATCCTCTGATCCTGTGCGATGCAATCTGCGTAGAAGACAGCTGGGGAATAAGATAAGGGAGTATCTGAGTGGCACACACCCTGTGCTGCTTGTGTGGAAATTGGAAGTTCAAATCCCTGTTCTGCCTGGTGCAGAGCCGCTGTAGCTGTAGGAACTGCTCCTGTGCTGACACACAGATGTCAGTGAAGTGTCTCAAGCACCCCAGGCGTTTAGGGTCTCCTAAGCTTGTCTGCATTTTCTCTCTTCAAGCACTCTCACTTTAGATATATATATACACTGCTTAATCACATTGAATTGCTCTTGAGCTTATTGGGGGATCTACAGGTCCTTGCTGAAGATGAGGCAAAATGGGGATTTGAACAGATTTCCTGCTTCACGGACTGTTAGAGTCATGGGAGAGGGTGTGTGTTTTATTTCAGGGTTGCACTTCTGCTCTGCTTCCCCATTCCCTTGCTTCTGGGATAGAAAGATAGAAGAATGGGGAGATGATAATATAAAACTGACGTACCAATTTCCAGTAGTGTGTCTAGAGTACATCCAGGTGTGAAGCACTTTGGACCACAAAGGTCTATGTCATTTTCCAGATGCACCAGATTTGGAGCCTGCATTGTGATGACTTGCACTTGCATTCCTGTGCTCAAATCTGTCTTGGGTGCTTGAGACTCCTCCCCAGGCATTGTAATGGCAAGCCAGTGTGCCTGGCGGGCTGAAGGGTCTGTGTGATACTGGCCTGTTTCTTGATAGTTACTTGCTGAAGTCCTTTAGTGGGCTTAGCCCTACCTGATAAATTGTTTGGTGTGACACCAGCATGTTATTGTAGAGCAGGGGCTCTGATCCCAGTTTCCGCACTGTAAATCTCCTGTATGAACCGTTATGTCCATACTGACAGTTTAGCTTGACAGGTGGATTGTTGCAGGCAAACATTTTTCATTTTTGTTTTAGGTTGCGTCACATACCTTATCATCTGCTGAAGTACCCTGTTCAGGCAGTACGAGCTCTGCTGGCTGGATTTAAACCTGCTTTATACGAAAAAAACGTGGAGAGAATTCCTTATTCCCCGGAATGGAGTGTGGAAGCATTGTGGGCTATGATGGAGTGTGTTGAAGGAAAACAGCTCTCTGCTTCCATGCTTGTGAGAAACACTTTTTTTTTTCCTCTTAGTTCTTGCTCAGCCTAAAAAGCTTACTAGCACTCTGAGTGTAATTTCTGAGTATTTGTTTTACTGTGAACCCTCATAATGAAAATTGTGAACGATTTTCTACAAAGGAATGCTGATGAAGAGAGAAAATCATGTGGTGCTCTCTTAATCCTGCAAACAAAAAGCTTCTGAGCATTCCTGTTGTTTTAAAACGAGTTTTCTTTACTTAAAAACAGAAATATTCTTTGTATATTCACAGCTCCATTTAGGCAGTGAGTATAGCCAGTAAAATAACTTTTACTATTGGTTAGCTTGAGATTTAAATCTGTTACTGTCAGAACTCTGTCAACTTCTGGTTTTCAGGCTCTTTCACCAGAAGTCACCATTTCTTTGTATGAAGATGACCAAAACCTAGTTCATATGAAACTGATAGAAATGGGACTTGCAGATTTGGAGGAGTGACGTGTAAGTACAGTGAATATGAACTACAAATTCATACCATTACGAAGGTATGATTTCAAAAGTTTTAAGCAAAGTCTTAACTGTCAGTTATGTTTACAACTAGAGTTTATTTTAAAAAAAAATCCCTCCTGTCCACACTTCCACTCTTTTAATAAAATAAAATAAAATGCTGTTAAAAAAATTGAATTTCTTTACGTACACATTATTAAAGCCCACAGTATAGCTTTTAAGAACTAACAGGTACTGAAACAAAGAGCCCTAAGGCAATATAACAAAAAGAGCTTTTGCTGCTGAAGGAGGTAACTGGCAGATGTGTGGCAGTGTACTCTCCCCAAACAATCAATCAAAATTAATTGTTTTGCTTCATTTTCAGCATTTGATCTCAATGTCCTGTGCCAATGGTTCTCAGACAGATCCATGATAACATATGGATGTCCTTACGTCTAGTCAAACATGGAATATTTTAAATGAAAAGCTTTATCGTATGTGTTGTCTACAGAGAATACTGGAGACTTGGATTTTCAAATTTCTTGGCCAACTCCACGTTAAGTAGTCCTTTTTCCTCCCATTTAATAAGCACTCTTCTAATCTATGTTTATAGATAATGTTCTCAACGCTTCTAAATCTTGAAATAGTGAAACTATATATTCACATCTAAATCTCTCACCCTCAGAGCCTTAAGTGTTGTTCTGTGATATCCTTTTCATAAGAGTAGATGGAATTAATGTATAGTAGTAAAGAAATAGATAAAAAGCTGATGCTGGGCACGCTTGTTCTAGTATCTCGTTAGCAGACTTGGAGGGAACATGATAGGTTTATTACTGTGATAGAACTCTTGTTTATGTTTCAGGCATATTTGGTGACAGACTTCTCTAGTACCTAGTATGGGATCAGGAGTGAACAGTTGGGGGTGGGGGAGTGTTACTGTCTTTGTTCTGGAACCTGTTTGCATTGCTGCTGTGTTTTCTGTTTTCAGTCACGATGAGATGGATGTGTTTTGGATGTCCTTGCTCCTGGAGCTGCAGTGTTCACTTGAAAGTGTTGGAATAAACAGGAGCTTGCTCAGCATGCATCTGAAAGCTTGTTTTCCTTACTGCTATTGTATATAAAGTTTCTTTGGATGTCTCTTCACTAGTGTAGTACATCCTCTACATTTAAAGCTCAGCCCCTTTCAGTCTCCCTATGGAGAATTTTGTCTAGATTATCAAGGAGAAAAACATACATGATGAAGACTCCACAACCTCTCTGGGCAACCAGTTCTCATGCTCAGTCACCCTCACAGTAAAGAAGTGTTTCATAATGTTCAGAGGGAAGCTCCTGTGTTTCAGTTTGTTCCCATGTTTGTGCACGTATACACATACCCTTATGCATGTCTCCTCCTTTGAGATCACATGAATGCAAGTGTACAAAACTTCTCCCAGGAGTGTTGCTCAGGCATGCTGCAGGGGTAGCTTGCCTGTTTATACTAGCAGAAGTTTTAGTACATATTCTGGTATTAATCAGACATATGCTACGTGCTGCTGCAAATACCCTATATCTGTTGTGTGCTTATCTTCAAAATGTGTTTCTTTCCTTATTTTCATTAAAAAAGAAAAAAAAAAAGTTGTTTATCAACTATCTTGAAAGGGACTTGGCCCCACATTACATGAGAGCTGCTGTTTAAGACTGCCAGAAAGGTCAGGACCTGCGCGTCCACACAACCAAGCAACTTTAGTTGTGAGTGAGCAAGTTGATTTACCCCTTGAGTAAAAGAGGGCACAGGCACAAACAGAGTTTGCTTTCATAGAGGAGAAGATAGGGGGGAAGGGGACAAGGGGAAGAAAGTGAGTATCTTCTCCTGTGCAAGAGAATGAAACAAGTTCTTCAGCATGCACTCCACTGGAGAGTTAGAGCAGACACCCTAGCAGTACCACTTTGCTTGTAGATACAGCAGAATTTTAAAAGACAAGTCAGCTTAAAAATGCCTGTTAGGTGGAAGAACTGGATGAGATGACCTTTGTTGATTTCTGGTGTTTCCTCCCACATTTCTGAGTAGCTTGGAGAATTAACCTGTCCCACAGTCTCATCTGTCCTAGCCTTATGAATATAGAAGAGCAGTTTACAGAACAGAGTTTGGGGTCTGCTAATGCTATTGCCTCCTAACTGTGAAATTAAGAAAAAATAAGATTATGAAGGAAAAAGAGTAGCCTAAGGCTAACTGAAAAGGAATGCTGCCCTTTATTTACTCTTTTTAGTTGAGCAGTAAGTAAACTGATACCCAGACTCTTAAATCTGGCTGCCCGCTGTATTTCACCACAGCAGGGGTTCCAGCAGCACAACTTTTTACCTTGGATCGAGGAATCTTCTTTTAGATGTCTAAAATAAGGTAATCGACAGCTGTTTGACAAGTTTTCACTGACGACTGATTATAAAAACACCCTTTAAACCACACATGACAGAATACTGAATCAATAAAGTGCTTCTTAAAAGTAGAAATGGGAAAAAAATTAGAAAAAGCTCTGATGTAGTAACACCCACTGAAAAATAAATTTATTTCAGGAAAACTATAAACAATATATACACAACAAGCTTAAAGGGGTTTCTCTTTTTGTTTACAGGAATGTACATTATTTTTGCTGATGTGCTAACGCTTCCAGCAGTTTTGACATTACCTACAACTTAGTGTCCATGATAATATTACCATCCTTGTCCTTTACTCTTACTCTCCCAGAGACATACTTTGTTTCCTGCTGTCCATTCATGTACACAGTCTTGACAGTACCATCTGGATACTCCCGCCTCTTGAACTGTGATGTGTGTAGTTCTCTCTGGCCATTATTGAACTCTATAGTTTTGCTTCCATCTCTGCATTAAATAAATGCATATAGGTATTTAAAAAAAACAAAACACCACACACCCACAACACATTGTAAGGACTATACACAGGCTTAAGCTTAATCTCAGAACAAACATTAAATATGCAAGCCTAAATGAAGGAAAAACAAAAAAAAAAATACAGTATTTGTGAAGAGCCTATTTTGTTAAATATCAGCCCAGCTGGCTGGTACTCAAAAACCTGTTTCTGCAAAACTGATATAACTTCATTATACTTGAGAGCCTCTACCGCACTTTCTCTGCGCTAAATCTATTGCTGTAACAGTCCAAGAAAAGTTTAAAACTTAATGGTTTGAGCGCTGTCAGTTTGGATGTCAGACCTGCTTGCCGCACCAACTAGGTTCTCGCATGTTCTCTAGAATTATGCACAAATCTGAAAAATCTCTAGATTAGGGTATGAGAAAATACACACAGGCATTCAGTCTTTGTTTCCTCCAGGCTACCAAAAAAAAAAAAAAAAAAAAAATTAAACAGTAAATACATGTTCACAGTACAGCATATTCCAGTGCAAACTTCTAGAAATAGATGTGTCACCATATGCTGCCTCTGTCAGTCAGCCCTAACTGCAACTTTCCCATCAACAGTCTAGAGTACCTGAAGAGGTAAAGCTTACCGCTGAACACGAACAATAGTACCATCTGGAAAGATACTTTCTTCTTGCCCATCCGTAAATAAGTTTTTGATAGTTTGATCAGGGAAAGTAATTTCTTTCTTGCCATCAGGATAATGCTTCTCTGAAATGTATTTTGAGGCAATATGCTTATTACATAAACACAGGTATACATATGGGCAGCAATTTTGAGGGTTGGTTGGGTTGGATGATTTCTTTACCTATTTGTCCATTTGAAAAATGCAAGACCTCTAAGCCATCAGAGTATGTAGTATGTGTAGTCTTAGCATCAGCATAATAATAAATCTGCAGAAAACAGTTGAGATTTAACATAACTAGTGAGAAATTTTGTATGTGTGTACACACGTGCACATAAGTAAATACTTATAGAAAACTGCAGAAAATGTAGGATACGTACCACTGTTTGATCAGGCATAATCTGCTTCACATCCCCATTGAAGAAGGTTATAGTTACAGTCTTCCCATCAGAATCCACTTTTTTCCATGTCCCATTGGGGAAAAATATGAGGTGACAGCCATTTTTCAAAACCTTTTCAACCTAATGAATACATTACAGAGAGGTCAGTATTGAGCCGTCACACTCAGGTACTCACTCCTCTTTCACAACAGCTGTCCTGTGGAATTTCAGAGGGCCGAGCTCTCATTTCACCTTTCCATCAGGATAAGCAGTTTCTCTCTGTATCTCTTCACTGTCTGTATATGCAGGTCCAGATGGTAGTGACACATGAGCTTCATTAGGAGAGGTGTCCTGAAACGACAACAATAACCTAAGCATAAACTCAAATCGAGCTTTGTCTTTATACATGTTTTTTCCCTAGGTCGACAGGTATTTTGGGAAACAAGGAGCATCAGGGAAGGAAGACAAGTATAGGAAGGCATAAACACAATCTGGGTTTTATGCAGCTCCTAGTGTAATTCAAGTGGTAAGCCAGACTGAGACTTGGCAATAATTGGTTGTCTGTGGTCAGCTGTAGTCTGGACTAAAGTGGAATTCAGTGGTGTGTTGTAGCATGGTGCTCAACTGCCTTAAGTCATCCATATCAAGGTACGAAAGAGTTGATGAAGTTTCATAAGACCTGAATGCTACCTACAGCAATTCACGTAAGAATCAGTTCAACTGTTTACAAGATTCTTCCACAGTTGCCCTACATGGAGCATATAAACATCCATCTTTTTCCCCTCTCCCAAAAGGTAAAACATTTTGCAAAATTCAAGAGGGCGGGATATTATTATTTTATTTTCTCTCCCCAGTCAAAGAATGTTGCAATTACTAGACACAGGTAAAACACTCTGCATTGACTACTACATAGCCATGTTCTGGTAGGACAATAAAACTGCAGTTGAAGAACATAAGGTGAGTCAACAGCTTCACCAGTCACCCTCCAGATACTCACTTAAGTACAAGTAACTATTGTTTTATTTTAGGCTTTTTCCTCCCCCTTAAAAATCAAATCAAGATACAGGACTTACTACCATAAAAGTCCTAGAAGAATCTTCTAGTGCCGTCATTGTCTCAGAGTTGCTTCTGTCATTAGCAGGTACTGATGCAGGTGTTCTAGAAAGCTTTCCTACTCAGAGACATGTAATAAAGTTAATTTGGGCAGTAAAATTAAAGTACAGTTTAAGTCTTACGATTATATATGAGGTTAAGTTGTACAAGACACCTACATTTAAGTGCAGTAGAAACTGAAAGCAGTATATTTTTGAGAAGAATCAGCATAAGCCAGCTCCCTCAGATATGTCATTGCTTCACATGTCAGCAAGAAGCTAGAACTGAAGAATCGTTGCAACAGGCATAATACTTGCACTTTCTCTCCTATTTCATTTCTGTAGATTTAGAAAGGATTTTTTTTCCCCCTAGGGATCTAGACAATATTTTTAGTTATGCCTTATAATGAATAAAGGAAGACCAATGTAACCTTCTAACAGGAACTGATTGGCAGACTTTTCCCATGTCTCTCCTAGCACACCAGAAAGACTACCAAAATGAAACAAGCAAGGGCTTCAATTCTGGAACACGCTTCTCTAATAGATAACATGATGGTTGCTTGAGCTGTCAGAGGTGTCAAAAAAGTACCCTCCAGTTACTTTCCGTATGTGATTATTCATTAGGAAGGGGTATAGCTGCCAACAGCTCATAACTGCTCATAACTGTGAACATAACAGGAACACCTGCTATGGCATTGCCCGTATGATTACAGATCCTGATAACAAGGTTCTGAAGAGACACAGCAGTTCTGATGCTATCAACATAGTCATCTAATCAACATCCGCAACTTGGAGAACATCAATGATAATGCCGTTTTGGATTACAGAACATAGCTTCTGGTATGCCTCAGATCGCCAAATATGACCAGAAGCATTTTTGCTCTGAGAACGGTCTCATCACAGCTTTCTCCAGAATCCTACCCTGGGAGGTATTCTCTATCTACTTTTGAGGTGGTGATGCACTCTTTTTAATAAAAGCAAAAATCCACATTAATTTTCTTTTAAAGAGTTAACAGAATTCTCTGATTAGACAAGTATTTATACCTTTTGCCTGTGAGTAACTTTTCCCATTTGTCTTGTTACACTTCTGTACTGGAAGAAGCAGAGATGCAGTTTGACTTTTTGGGCCTCTATTTGGTAGACACTAAAAGAAAGTAAGTTATTTGTGGTTTACATGACATTTATTCATAACTGTTCATGCAGCAGGAACAAAATTTATACACCATGTGGCATGAAATTTACTGGAAGCTTTCTGCACAAACTATACATTTTTGAGATTTAGTCAGCAGAAGGGCTTGCGTGATGTAGCCCAAGCTATGCTTCGGAACTCTTCCTTTGTCTGCTGTCTCGCTACCAACAACTGCAGAATGTTAATTTGGTGCAAGCAATCTAGAATAATAGTTACAGTTTCAAAACTAAATGTAACTAGTGTAGACAATGGTGAACTGCCTGGTTTGCCTGGCTGGCCCTTAAGGTGCAGAGGTTCACAGGTTAGATCCCATCTATGATTTTTCTCTTAGAATTGCTTCATTTTCAATTTCTAAGATGAGTTCCTCAACAGAATGGATCCTGCACATTGTGAACATTCACATTTGGAGAGAATGTGACATTAACAAAATTCTGTGTCTGTCACCACTAGTGGAGTCCCCAGGTTAGTAGATTAAAAGTAAACATCTAAGTTGTAGCTATTGGATTCCAAGTTTATGATACAAAACTCAAGAGTATTCACACAGATGAATTTAAAACACCAAGATCGATAACTTACAGATTCTGCTCTTTTTAGAGTCATCCCCAAATTTTCTACTTTCCTCTTGCTTCCAGCAGCTTCTACTTTCTTCCAGGCTTCTAGACGAAACCTCTCCATAATTTTGACTTCCTCTTTTAGCTCCATATTCTCATTTACTAAAGTTTCTATTTGATCTTTCAGGCGTCGATGGGTGGTTGACCATTTTGCCTCTTTTCGTTTTAAATCTTCCTGTAACTCTGCAATCTGCTGTTTTAAAGCCTTAGAAAAATGCATGTTCATAAATTAAATAATTTTAATATATTAAAGATGTTAATGTTCTAAAAAACCAGGACATAGAAATACAAGCACACAAAAAAGCACAAGAGTGGCAGAAACAGTAAGATCAGCTTAATGGGGCAGAGGATGAAAGGTAGATGTTTTCTTCCTGAAAGAGATATTTACTTTAGACTACCAACTTTATAAGCTCAACTTCAATCACAGGAAGTGTCTTTATTGCTCTCTTGGCATCCTTCACACTTCATAGATTGGCCAGTATAAATACACTCGAGGCAAAAACATGAAATCTTTAAGACTACCCTTGAGAGGACCCTTCAAAAATCTTGGCACAGGAAAATAGGGAGGACACAATCACTTAAAACACATGTGAATCTGCCTAGCCAGTTCAGCAAATGTTACTTCAATCTGTTGAAGTTATGTAAGGAAAATCTTTAGGGAAGGAGGAAGGAAATCCATGTGTGATGTTTAATACAACTTGTCTGTACATCTCATGTATCATACATCCTGACAATGAAGGAACAAACAGATCTTGTTTCTTACATCTCTGATACCTAAAGACCTACAAGTAAGTAATAACAAAATGTAACTTTGAAAATTGTAGAAGATTACTACATTTACTGTACAACAGTTACTGACAAAATAAAACTCAAGTTCTAGTTTGCATTTTGATCACTACCATGAACAAAAACTTACAACTTAATATTAACTACAGTAATTTTGTATCAAAGTTGAAGACCATTCTACCATAGTCATGAGCAGTTTTTAGTATGGAAACGTGACAAAAAGATTTGCTCATTAGGGATTTTTGCCTTAAAACCATCAAACAACATTGTGAAGACTATAGTTCCTTCCTCAATTAGGCCATGTCTACTAACAGTTCCCATCTTGAAATCACTTGCAACCTTTCAATTAAGTTAGAATCTAGTTCTCAACTGCCTTTAAATGAATTTAAGTGTTCCTGTGTGGACTAGAAGAATCATATATTTTTATACCTGAATTTCATCACGTTCTTTTTTATCTGGAATTGCTCTAGCTTCTGTGGTATATTTTTCAAAAACTTTACGCTCCTTTTGCAGTTTTTTCATTTCCTTTTTTTTATATTCTTCTATTTCAGCCAGTTCTTGGGCTTTCTGCTGTTGAAAGTCTGCAATTTCTTTCCTATAATTATGAAACAAAGTTGGTTTTTAGCCCAAAGCTACTTCAAATCTGGATTTTAAGGAAGAAAATTAAGACACTGAATTTTGTGGTCACTGATTCCAATCCAGCATCTGTTATCCCCAGGAAGACTTACCTATAAACAGTATTACTTATTCAAGGAGTAAGAATTGTCACACAGCTAGTGTTTGAAATCCAACAATTTCTATTTTTATATCTTCTAGTCACAAAATTTATCCTGAATTTAACAAAGCTTTGGCTAAAATCTTTCAACATTCTTCAAAGCAGTAGAACACCATTTCCCCAAAAGCACCGGGGAGAAGAATCTGCTAACAGCAGGAGGTCACAGATTAAACATTAGCCAATAACATGATGCTGTTTCCAAACAAAACAAAACTGACTTTGGTAGAATAGGTGTGCCACATTTAAGTCACCAGAGATAATTATTCTGCTCTATATGTCGCTTTTAAGTCCCCCAGTTCAAATGAAAGTATTCTCAGTTTGTACACACAAACATTCAATCCAAAGGAAGAGCATCAATCATGTTAGCATGAAGATCAGTTTTGCAAGACCAATTTAGGACTATGTTATCACTCAGAACAAAAGTATACAAATTCTCCCAAGTATAGCCTTTAAGGATATCATATTAAACTAGCAGGCGTTCTTAATATTATAATTTCTGTGTGAGTAATAATTACAGTTTAATATATACATAGAGCAACAATCAGTTTCTTGACCTATGTCTCCACTGTAACTGAAACACACCAATTATTTATCTGTGGTGTTGGTAACTGGACATTATGATAGTCTGGAATATACTATGTAAGTAAATGCACCAAAATGTTTCAATTAAAAATTACCTGATATTTGCCAAGGCATGCTCTCTTTCTTCGCGGAGTTTAGTTAGAGTTGTGTTTTCAGCTCTGAATCTCTCTATTTCAGTTTCCAATTCAGTGAGTCTCTCTCTCAGTACCTGGGATGGAACAGTGTTTCCTGTCAAAGAACAGCCAGATGCAAGTTATCTAAGCAGCATCCATAAGGCTGAAGTAAACAATTATCACACACCAGTTAAAAAAAAAAAAAAAATTAAAAAAAACAAGTGATACTATTTTAGAGGTAGTAGTAGTATTGCAAAAAATTTCTTCTATTCAAATAATGCAGAAGTGACATTTTAAAGCACTCTGCACTATTTACTCAAGTACCTTAAATATCGAGTATACCTATCATCATAGAATCATAGAATAGAATCATAGAATCATTAAGGTTGGAAAAGACCTCTAAGATCATCGAGTCCAACCATCAACCCAACACCATCATGCCCACTAAACCATGTTCCTAAGCGCCTCATCAAATATATATTAGTAATTGGAATGTGAAGGGCTTCACGTCAAGCTTGAGAAATTAAATGAAGGTATAAGGGCCAAGCATCAAACAGGAAAACCTATGGTTGTAAGTTTTTCCAAGTTTTATTCACAACAAAGTCTGCTCACACCCATCACCGACGTGAAACCTATTGCAGAGGCTGCTAATAGGATCTGTGGGCTTTTTTGCCACCCCAGTTTCCTGTTCAGTGACTACTTAACACTCCCAGGGTTTTAATACTCCGCTTCTGAGTATGCAAGAGAAGAGCCTAAATACTGATGTTGCAGTGTAGGTAGTTGCCTCAATTACCCTTAAATGTTCTGAGATTCAGTAAAAAAACCCTGCCCCTTTTCCTGCAAACAACATCTAGCAGGCATCTTTAGACAACCCTACAAAATCAATTCTCCACAAAACAATAACGAGAAGTAGCAGCTTTCATATGAACTTCTCATAAAAACCTAAACAAAATCCTAAACATTCATTGGAGCAGAGTTTGAAACCAAGATCTCACCACCTTACAGAGAAGAGATTTAAATACTAGGCTATGCCATCATGCTTTCACTGAACAACTGCATTTTTAATGACCTCACATAAATGAACAGCTTCAACTGCAGATTTTAGAGGCACTCCTTCCCCACACTATAACCACATGGTCGAAATCAACTTGGGCAAAGCAGAAAAATGAATCCATGTTTCTCATATTCCACGTGAATTCTCTAGATACTATACTACTGTTGGAAAATATGGTGAGAGCTGCCACCTCCTTACATTTTGCAAGAGGAACAAGCTAACCTAACAGTGCATAGGATTACCCTACTGTGGTGTAAATGCACACTGTCACTGGAAAGGGAGGTACCACTTCATTTTCGGCATGCCTTTGACACTTTCCTTGATTTGGAAACAGTGATCAAGCAGCTCCAGATCATGTTAGTTCAATGAGCTGGTCTGACAGAAAACTAGCCTCCAGGAAAAAAAATTAAAAAAATAAATAAATGAAGTTTTCACTGATCATACTCATACAGCAAGCTGCATAACTGTTAGACCCGACATCAGACATGTAACCAGGAGAGGAGATGAAAGGTGAGAACAGGGCTGCTCCCTGCAGCAGAAGTCTGTACTTACACCCTTCGGTGTAATGTCAGGTTGCAGCTTAAGCGTTAGAAGGAAAGACTTGTAATACATGTCTTCTTCAACATTTCCTACCAGTTGCTGTTCTCTCACCTCCTGGCTCCTGTTCCACATGCGATTTGACTTCACGCTCTGAATGACAGCCTGCCTTCTGTTTCGGTTTCAGTGAAGGAAACAGTTTCATCATCAGGTTTGATACAGGAGGTCCATTTGAATCACTGTCCACTGCAGACTCTTTGGACACTTCATCTCCCCTCTTTGAAGCAACTTTTCTCTTTATTGCTTTATCTGGGACAGTTGTATCATTCTTACTGGAAAAGTCTGTCTGTAAAGGTATGTTAGAATATTTTTCAGGTAAATCACTGTTAACATAATTTTCATCAAGATCACTCCATGTTCTTTCATCATCAAACTCAAACTTACTCCTACTTATACAAGACATGCTACTCTGATGGTCTGAAGCTTTTCTGATCTTTTGCCTTGACAGTGCACTGCAATCTTCGTCTGACATGCCAAGGTCAACATCTCCATTTTTGCTTTCTTTGCTGATGTCTGTAACAGAACCTCCATAACAAAAAAATTCTGGATCACTTTCTCTATGGCTCATAAAGGATGTCTTAGCATCTTCATTTTCATGCTTTAATGTGGTCTCAAATTCACTCTCAGAATCCATAGTACTATCACCATTGCCCTTACCCTTATCTTCATTTATAACCCATTGATTACTTTTTAAAGCAGGAGCTGCTGTCATGGAAGAAGCTGAAAATACTACACTGTCCGTTTTATTCAATGAATCCTTCATTCTAAAAGCTGTTCCTGAATTTGAGGCTGTATGCATAACTGCTCTATCATTTATATTTCCCTGTGTCATACAGTCTGCTTTTTTATTTTTCTTATTTGTAAGTTCAACAGCCAGCGCCTTTACTTGCTGCTGTTTTGCCTTGATAGGGGTAGAAGACATTCTACGGCCTTTTAAAGTTTGCTGATCTTGATCTAAGATCCTTTGCACAAATGAGGAATTACTTGAGAAAGATATTTCATCTGCAGCTTGTTCTAGAAACAAAAATTCATCTAATTCTAGATTCTCTTTTTCTTTTTCTTTTTCCCAGTTTTCCAGCTTATTCTGAAATGAAACTTCAAAAGACAGTTCTGGATCCTTCACAGGGTGACCTATAAGACATTTAGAATTAGAAAAAGCACTGGCCAGCTCATGAGACAATGAAGGCTTTTCTGTGCCAGGTAATTTGTTTCCAATTTTGCCACTGTTAGACTTAGCAAACTCTACTACGTTCTCTTTATTTTCTATTTTGTTGTTAATTTCTGATGGGAAAGAATCTCTCATCTGTCCATCATGATTTTTTCCTGGTTGCGTTCTTGTTTCTAATGGCGAGATATTTTTTCCATTGTGATTCCTAAGTACCAGGTTCTTCTGAATACGGCAATGTTTTGCTTTATCAGGGTGGTTATATTTTTTACATGGTGCAAAAGGGTTCTCAGAAACCAGTTCTTTGCCAGAAGGCATAGTTTTCTTCTGTATTTGTGATCTGTCCACTTTAATAACATTTCTGTCATCTGAAGCCCTTTGTTGAAGTTTTGAGGTGTTTTCTCCAAGTTTTGTAACTTTAGATTTGGCATTAGCGAATCTTGTTAAGCCTTCTCCTCTTTTCAGGAAGGGTCGTTTGATCACTGGTTTTTGAATGGCTATTCCATTTGTCTCCTGAAAAGGGGTAAGGAAAAGTAAAACACAAAATGTTAAAAAGCCCCTTACACAGTTTGAAGATTTCTTCAAATAAACCCCATGTATGAGTAGGAATTTATATAGTACATTTCTACTGGATTTCTAAAGACATCTTAAACAAGTGAAATATTTGGGGATTATTGTTTGATTTTTAAAAATGCGAATATTGTATTCAATGTTAGCTTTTGATGCTAGAATCTTCCTTGTACATTTTTAAAGCACCTATCAGATCTTGGCACAATATATGAAGAACAACAAAGTTAAAAAAAATAAATAACCTGTAACTTCTGGTTTTGCTCCAGACGCTGCTCTTCTAGTTGTATCTGTTCTTCCAGAAATTCTTCAAATGTCTGTTTCTTCTCCTGAATCGCAGCTTTAATAGGTCTAGTGTAATTTAAAAAACAAACAAAAAACCAAACAAAACAACAACCCAAGTCTTACATTTCTATAACTGTGCTTAACAACATCACTGCTATTCAAAGACCTAAAGTGTAATTACATAAAAGATGACAAATTATGAGGTACTTTGGTCATTAAGTGTCAAAGTTAATCTGAGAAATGCACTGTAACACTAGCTGTTTATCTTCTGAGAAATGGTTTATCAAATCACTGCTATAGTTAATATGCATATCTAAAAGATACCCTGTGCAAGTTTTGCTGTTTCTTCTTTCATTGCTTTTCTCAGTGACCCTTTCTTCTGCCCAGACCACCAAACTTTCATTCGTATTTTAGTCATACTGCCAATTTCTATAGTATCACCTTCCCACTCAGTAGTGCTACTGAGATTGTGCTCCTTATCTTCCCCTTTGATACTTCAAAGCCTTGTACTGGGTCTGGCTGGGATGGAGTGAGCTTTCTTCATAGCAGCCCATCTGGTGCTGTGTTTTGGATTTGTGACTACAACAGTGTTGATAACACACCATTGGTTTAGCTGTTACTGAACAGTGCCTGCGCAGCATCAAAGATTTCTTTGGTTTTTCATGCTGCTCCCCGCCCCCCAGCAAGTAGGCTGGGGGTGGGCAAGAGGGGACACAGCCAGTACAGCTGACCCAAATTGACCAAAGAGATATTCCATGCCGTATAACACCATGGTCAGCAGTAAAAACTGGGGGCTTGGTCTTCCAAAAGTAGCTGTTGCTCAGAGACCAAGTAGGCATCAGTCTGCTTGGGGGAGGTGGAGAGTAACAGCCTTTGCATCACTTGGGGTTCCCCCCGCCTTTCCTTTACTTATTAAACTGCTTTTATCTCAACCCACAAGTTATCTTGAGTTTGCTCCTCTGAGACCCTCTCCCATTCTGCTCTGCGGAACAGAGTGAGCAAGCAACTGGGTGGGTGCTTAGCTGCTGGCTGGGCTCAACCCACCACAGCCTGGAACAAGTATTTCTTGTCTTTGTGGTGACCTGGCAGAGAAGGCAGAGCTTTAAAACAATGCCTACCACTACTTTTATTCTATCAACTCCATAAACAAAGCTTTTACCACACATGAGAAGACTTCTGCCACAAGCACTATTATTACTTCTTAGCCATATACAGATGTTTAAACAAACGTAACTCCTGGTAATAAACTAAAAAGTCACAGCCTTACACACCTCCTTCCCATTACTACTTTCTCCACATAACAGTGGATAGGAGGTTGCAATAAATCAAATTGGGAACAGTAATTATAACTGCTTATATACTAAGCCTCAACTAAAACGTGCTTCTAAACTATCATTACCCTAGGCTGCACACACCTCTTCAGCCAATACACAACATCGCATCTTTCACAACATAAACAATTTCAAGCCAGAGCCTCTCTTACTACAGGACTCCACAATACCCAGCAAAATGGAATCCTTGGTTGAGAAAGCTATACAAATTGAGAATAAAACTTGATTGAATTCTGAGTCCCTCTTTCAATCAGGACTCAGAATTCAACCAAACTTGTGTTACCTATTTGATAAAAACTGTGTAATAATGGTCTGAATTACCTTTCTTCTGTATTAGTCCACAAATGTTTTCCTCCACTGGAATTTTCAGAGAGATCTGCACTTTCCACACATAAAGGATCAATGTGATGATCTTCACCCTCCGTTAATATTTCCATCTTTTGTTCTGGACACCACGTGTTTTTTCCTAAGAAATTAATAGAGGTTTTTTTTGCTCGCCAACAACAAATCAGTTTTCAGCTCATACTTTAAGCAGCATTCAGATCAGATTAAAACCAGAAGGGAGCTTCATGGTAATGTAGTCTGAATTCCAACATAAAATAGTCCTAAGATTTCCCCAAATTAATTATGATTTGAATTTGAGCTTTCTGTTTAAAGGAACATCCAATTATGTATTAAAAATTTTCCAAAGACCTTAAATAACCCATTCTGATTATTCATCTTCTTTGCTATTGTTAATTTATGGCTTAAAAATAAAATAACTGAACAAATTTAGATTTCTGCTGTACTGAAGAGCTCTCTTATCAAGCTTTGTTCCCCATGTATATATGTATAAATTAAGATCAATTTATCCTTTCACATCCTCTTAGTCGAAGCCCTCTTATTAAAAGCTTTAAAGCTGGTATGAAGTATGATGAAATGCAATCTCATACTTTTCCCCAAAACCTCTACAGGTTTTCAGCAACCTTATTAAATTGCTAGATTAAAACTAAAACCACTATTCCAGTCTTAGCAGCATAGTAGTCATGCTGGTGCCAACAGTAAAATTGAGAAGAAGAGGAAAGACAAAGAACTCCAGTGCATTGCTTCAGATGTACAAATAATTTTTAGTCATATGATGGGATCTCTGTCAACTCATCTTGACTCCTAATTCCAGTTCAGTTATTAATCCTCAGAATAGAGCTGGTCTGAAGACATTCTGTATCCCTGGATAGACTGTTATTTTCCATTTGCCACATGAAAATGTGGGTACAATTCAGCTCAAACAATGTAGCTATCCAATATTTGTCGTTATTCGCTATTTTCCCAGTCCTTATCATATATAAGCTTTAGCAGTAAATATTACATTTTTTTCCTAAAGCAGACAAGCATTTCATACAGACAGAAGAACTTCATTTTTTCCTTATGCTGCTTTTAACAAAACTCACATGGACATCAACAGGAACACTCCGAGGTCTGTAAGCTGTCAGTAAACCAACCAACAAATCAAGTAAACCAACACTTGTATACTTCACAATAAGTAGTAGAAAATTACACTCAATAACTACAAGGGGAAGAAAAACCCCACCACACACCAAGTTATCTTTCTACAAATGACTTGTTTCTCACAGGCAGACACTCCTGAAAGACTGTTCTTCAAAGATGAGGTGCATTCTTCATTGTTAAACTTTTGTAAAAAATCACTGTTTTGTGTATGTGGAGAAACAATCAGAGCATAAGCTCTGTATTCAAAGATACTGTGATACCCAGATGATGGCAATTGGTGTAAAGTTGTTAAGCCTGCTGAATGCCCAGGTCTTAACTTTTGACTTTCAGCCATTAGAGTACAGCCTTGAAATTAAAAGAGAAAAAATGGCTGTGTCATTGTATTTGTATTACACCACCACTGTTCCACAGGAGAAAAGAAATGGCACTGAACAGCAAGATTGATCACCCAGCCTCCATCCTTATGTTACTGATCAAGAATAAGTGATTAGGCAATCTGGATTTTGTTCTCCTAAGGCTAGGCCCTAAATTCATTTTCCCAGGTAGGCAGAGTGAAAGAAAGATAATCATTTAAGTCAGGTTGGACTAATACTGCCAACAGGATAAAATACCCCTGCTCAACTCTAAAAGCTTTTTCTAGCCCAGCACTGTCCTCTCCCTTTGCACACAGCAAACAAGACTGGAAAACTGATACAGGTTACAAGTGTTTGCTTTTCAATACAGATCAGCTCCCTAGTCTAGTTCAGTTCATCACCTGAACAAACTTGTACTGCATGAGCACAAACAAGGAGGAACCACTTCATTTGGCTACAGTGATAGCTTAAAGCAATCAAAAGTATTGTGAGAAACAGCTAATGAGAAAGGAAAGCAACTGTTTGTTTTACACTGTCTTTTATATTTAAAAAATGTTCTTTGAGACAAGGGCTCCCATCACAGTGCATATTGATAAAGTTACAATTACAATTGGCCTTTTATAAAAACAGGATAGTATTCCTTCTACAGCAGCACTCAACTTTCAGGCACTGAAGCGATGCAGTATTTATCTTTGGCTAATCAAGCAGTCTTAAGATTAAGAACACTGAATACACTTTCAGATTTTAACTGGAAAATGAGATTAAATTCTTCAGTTTACTCAAAGTACGTCATATGCTTTCTTGCTCAACTTACCAAGAACTGCTGTCTGGCCAGATACCATGCTAAGTAGCTTCTGCTGCTCTTCCATTAGCCTTTGAAGTTGCTCCATCTGTTGTTTCTTTAGCTGTTTCTGTTTCTGTTGTTGCAATTCCTTCAGCTTTTCAAACAAAAAAATAAATGCATTAGAGGCTAGGTTTACTTAGAATGTACCACAGGATTAGTGTCATCAAGACAACGGGTATTTCTTGTTTTAAAGATGTTCCATTAGGTAAGTGTAACACGAAGGAAATTAAGAATATGAAATGCTATGCTAAACAAAACTTTCATTTTTTTCTACCTATGAATGCACATGCTATTTCCAGTTTGCCCAATTAACAGTTCCACTAGTCTTTAATTGACCAATATGCAAACAATAGCCATCAGAACACTCATTTCTACTGCATGGGAAAAACATTCAAATTCTGCTCTTTTAACATTAACTTCTACTATGCTGTGTTTTTAATAAAATGTGAAATACTTCATAATAATTAAAGCTTTAGAAAAAGTGTGGGGTGTTTTTTTTTTTTTCTCTCCAAGATCTCAGTTATAGTGAACAGTACTGATACAAAGGACCAAAAGAAGGGAAAAAGAGCATCACAGAACATTAAGACTCATGAAGCTGCCTGAAAAAAAGAATTAAAATACTGATTAAATTCAGTAATCCAGTCTTTATTTTCTTGTGTAGCAGGAAGGCCTGGCCCTGCCTCAAGACCAGCCTTGAGGACCACACGAAGGCAGGACATTCTGTACCCTACCAAACCACGGCAATGGGTGGTGGGCCTCCATGCCCATCTCTGTATCTCCAACACATACATATGTGCTAGTTTCAGCTCCTCCGAAGGAAAGACAGGAGGCCTGAAGAAATCCTTCCATAGATCAACAACTGGACCACACCTGTCATCCAATAGGTCAGAAAAATTTCCCTTGAATTCTCCTTGTAGTCCCTTAAAATTCCAGTGAAAACAGAAGGCACTATGCAAGTAGAAGCTGTGAGCTAATGATCAAGATCCAAAGATCACCTAAGTCTTACCTCCAACCCCTTCACTTAATTTATTAAAGAAATCATACTTCTACCTGTTCTGATAATCATATCCTCAGAAAACCAAACTGAAAAAAAATCCCTCATACATCCAAAACTACATTTGTCATTGCAAGCATCAGGTTGGTTTTTTTTTATATTAGATCGCCAATAGCCTTCTAAGACAGGAGAGTTAACAATTCCTCTTAAGATACTATTAAACCAGCTAGTATCTGTCATTTAGCCACTGTTTGATACTGCTGACAACACTGAAAAAGTGAATATTTTCCTATCCTGTAAAATAGAGGAGAAAACTTTTATAGCACCACGTAAGTTGTGGAATTCCACTCTAGAGACTCACACAGACACCCCCACACACATCCCCTACTTGAGTGAACAGACATAGGGATTTGCGCTGAGGTAGCTGCTAGCAGAGTGGACAAGGAGGTGAGTTCTTAATCCTTAACAGCAAGATTTATTGAAGTGCCTATGAACACTTTCAGCTAGCACAATTACCCAGTAATTGGGAAGAGCTACAAGTGAACGTATAGCCAGTTACAGTGGATTAACTGACATGCTTGCATTGGAAAAAAACAATTAATAACATCAGAACACTGTAATTCCAGGCCTTTTTGTCCCAATGTCATGGATGCTTTATCACATTCAACGCTAACATCTTTCTTCATCTAAACAGAACCAGGTATATGGGTGTACGTAGCTACTTTGAGAACTAACAGAAGATGTTGCTATAAAGAACATACAACTTCACCATGTTATGAATATCTGTGGTGAAGTACTACCACTATAATGACCAGCACCCCATTTCCACAGCTTCAAGTGAAGAAACAGCAGAATATTGTAAAACTGTGTGCACCTTTCCAGGTAAAAATATTTTGAGAACAAGTACACTGCCACTGAATGCAATTTCATTTTAAACTGGAACCTGTGCCAGCTGGAATCAATAGAAGTTAGACTCTCAATAACTGCGCATCGTGAGGAGGACACCAATTTTTGTGCATGCATAACTGTGACTTAGGACTTGCTCTTTAAGCTTGCTGTGTTCTATACATTGCAAAGAGTTTGCTTACTACCAGGTATGACAAATCATATACAGAAACAAAATAAATCTTAATTAATGCATGTCAAGGAATTCTGGAACTTTTACCTGCTCAAGCTTTTGTAAGAGTGGATCGTTGTGATCGGATTTATTCTGACCACCCACTTCATCACGGACAAAGTCTGTTTTAGAGGCTTCTATGTTATATGCTGCTGCTGGAAAAGATGTTTCAGTGGTATACTGCTGAAGTGTACCAGGGCTGCCAAACTCTTCTTCACACAAGGAGTCATCACTTATAGAACAGCTGTCTGAAAGATGCAACACTTCAGCAGGGAAAGCTGTGATGTTTTCAGGTCCAGATAATAAATTTTCTTTGTTGATTTTCAAACCAGTAAAACTAGGATCTAATAAGACTCCAGCACGGGAACTATTGGACATCCAATGTGCAATGAAGTTTTGTTCACTACTCGGATCTTCAACAGTTGGCATCTTGTAAATTTATTCCAATTTATTTGCTGATATAGCATTAACATAACAATATTACATTATGTAGTGTTAGGACAGTAAAACTTTCAAAGTTCCAGGTATTTGGTATGGATGGTTACCTACTTTTAGCACCTAGAAATTAAGCAGATAAACAACATAAGACATCTATAGTAACAGATTCCCAGTAAAAGAAAGTTACTCTCTTACAACCAACCTAGTGTATTTATAAAAATAAATCACAATCTACTTTTCCCTGGCCAATAGAAACAATTTGGACAACTAGTAACAAACACTTTCTGTGCAGGAAGTCAACATAATCCAACTTTTAATCTTGTTATTTATTTGAGTGCAGTTAATATTATCTCAAATATTATAAAGCTGTGTATAATATTCTCTTCAGTAGTACGGAGAGGGATTCAGAATTCTTTTAAAGTGCCTGCAACAAAAGGAGAGAGGTGATTTGAGGAGTTGAAAGAGAATTCCCTCACAGGACCTTCATATTAATGCAAAGTTTCAAGTATGTCTACCTAAATACAAACATTTTACTGCACATATTTCAATGCATCACTTATCGTTTTCATGTCTTCCTTAGTTTCTCATGGAAACTCTACAAACATGCTGCCTGTTAGCTTTTTCCTCCTGACCAGCTTCTTTTTTTAAATCCATCCAAAAAAAAGTTTGAAGACTGCAAAAGTTTCAGTGATGACCAAATTCCTACAAGTGTCATAAAACATGAATGAATTCAGGTAGGCGGGAGACCCAAAGTCATTTTCTCACTTAAGAAGAAAAAGAGACAGAACTGCTGCCGATGACGATGTGGCAAGCAAGAGCCTGAGCACTCAGCCCTGCAACCTCAGACTAGTACCAGGGCAACTAACTCTCTGCCTCCGCATACGGTGTGTCACGGGGAATACAGAGAAAGAAGGGGCCAGGGGATGAAGGACAGACAACCGACAGCTCAACGGTCCTGCTGATCAGGAAATAATTTCGTCAAGCTTCCTTGTTCCCAAGAGATCAGTTCATGCCAGCTCTCGCTTAACTTTCCTGCTGCAAAAGGGCTTACGTTTTCAACCAAAGTTTGAAACTGTGACTAGAAGAAACAGCTAAATTCCCTTAGAAAAGTGTTTTTCAACCGCCTTCTGTTTTGAGACGCCACTGGAAGTTCCCAGCGAGGTACGGAGTCCTGCATGGGCCAACTCAAGCCTACAGGGTTCACACGCTATTTTTCCTGTCACCTTTTGGAGACCCTTTCGAGGCAGCCTGCCAGTTTAAAGCTTCCCCTAAAGCCTAAGGGCAGCAGCACCCTCGTGCCAACCGAAAGAGCCGGCAGGGCTGAAGATGACCCGTCCCGGGGAAGGGAGGAGGGACGAAGGGATCCCCCCCAAAGGTTGCCGGTGGGGAGACGAGGGGCCAGGCCCGCCGCCTCCCTTCC
>NW_009235173.1:0-18515 GCF_000690835.1 Fulmarus glacialis
TGGCCAGCTGGGCCAGCTGTCCAGGCTATACTCCCTCCCAATGCTTTTTTTTTTGTTGTTGTTTGTTTGTTTGGTTTTGTTTGTTTGTTTGTTTGTTTTAAGCTGAATGTCCTTGACTAGCAGGGTACTTGGCAAAAACTGAAAACATCATTGTGTTATCAACATTCTTCTCATACTAAATCCAAAACACAGCACTAGGAAGAAACCCAGCCGAAATCAGGACACCCACATATATAAATATATTTGTTCAGTTGCGTGATAAAAGGCTCAAAGGAGCACAGAGGAACAATGAAAGGCAGGGGAATCCAAATAACCTAACAGAAATAAGCACCCTGACCCAGCTTTTCCCAGGGCTATCACAGGAGCATGATCAGCCCATTGAGTGCGAATGGAACCCATTAAGATAAGTCAATGGAAGTGCTCTCTGGAACACCTTGCAGATCGAGGGGCGTTACTGCCACCAGGGGCATGGGTCTTATTATGGGACGTAGGGAGGATCATCTGGGGCTTCTGCAAAACTTATTGTGGGTTGTGTAGTGGAGGAACTATAGGTGGGGAAAGGGAGGGATCAAGGTGGTTTTGGGGAGGGTCAAGTGTGAGAAAACAGAGAGATAAGGGGCCAGTCATGTGTAAACAGGCTGCTGGTCAGTACGCCTGTCAGGCCTTGACCTGCACCTGATCACCACAGTCTATCCTATCTTCTTATTAAATTCAATTTTTCACTAGTTACCTGGGTGAGGGGGCTTTATTTTGTGTGTATGTGTGATATATGGATGTTTAAATGCTAGCAACTGGAGTTGAACCACAGGTCATAGGGGCCCATCTGTCAGTGCTGCCAGCAACTGGAGAGCCTTGAATAGGTGCAAATCAAGTGACAGGAACTCAAGTTGGACCAAAGGTCATAGGATGTGTGCATCTGTGATGCCAGCAAGATGCCAGCAACTGGAGTGAGCGAGCTTACGTGAGTGAGTCTGTGATCTCTAGCAAATATCAAGCCAGACTAGCTGGTTAGTAGAGTCAGTGGGTTGGGAAGCCAGGGAAAGACCAGAGAGTCTGGGGGATGGTTGAGACACCTGTTTGTATGTGTGTATCTTTGTGAGCAAGACAGCTGGAGAAGCTATCTACTGGGGGGATCAGGAGGTCCAGACCAACTATTGGGAAGACCATAAATTCTGGGGATTCTTTGAGAGTCCTGTCAGTATATTGTGTATCTCCGTGGAACCGGAGGCAAGACGATCCAAGGGCCAGCTCCTGGGTAGACTGAGTGTCTAAGGCCAGCTACTGGGGGGGATCCATAGTGTGTGTGCCTGTGCATGTGTTTCTATGTCTAAGTGGGGTTCTGTGGAGTGGGGCAGCACTACAGCAACTGGCTGCGGGCCTTAGGGGCTCACATGTCCAAGTGCCAGCAACCTACAGAACAAGAACCCAGGGCCAGCTGCTGGGTAGACTGCATGCCTAAGGCCAGTTAGTAGAGGATCCATAGTGTGCCTGTCTGTTTGTGTGAAGGGATGCATCAGTGACTGAGGGTGTCTGAATACTAGCAACAGGAATGGGGCTGTAAGCTTCAGGTGCTTATATGTGCAGGTGCCAGAAAATGGGGAGACCACAGATCCAGAGGTCAGCTACTGGAGACTGAATGTTTAAAGACAGTTATTGCAGGGATCCATATTGTATATAAATGCATATATATTTCCCACTAACAGACTTTCATTCTGACCAGCCAGAAAGGGGAGCAGGATGAGGCCATTGGTGGTACTGTTTCTGTTTGCATGACTGGTGAGTGTTTCTGTCTGTGTTGATCTTCGTGGCTGGCCATGTGTATATGTGCAGTGCCTACGTGTGTTTGTGCGTGTGCCTATTGGGAATACCCACTCAACCTTGCTCTTGGTTGGACCTGGGGATATGGAGCTGCAGTAGCCTTGCTTATGTGAGGTTGCTGGATTTGGCAACCCTTAATAACATTTTTGCACAAGCCCAGAGAATGCTTTCTCTTTCCAGCCCTCTTAGAGAGCATTCGTAGTCTTCCTACTTGTTCATGTTCAAGGCATGATCATACAAGGTGGAATAAGCCCGGTAATATTTCAGTTCTTTTCAAGAAGTCTGTTAAGCCAGAGAGCTTTGCTGCTTGGGGCATTCAACTGCATAGCAAAGTAAACTCTCTGAATGTTACCTTTTACCCTAGTGCCCTTTGACTTATCTGCCAATGTACGTGTACATTTGGATATATTCAGAATTCAACTGGATGAGGCCTTGAGCAACCTACTGTAATTTAGCCTGGCCTTGAGAGGGGTGTTGATCAAGATGACCTCTTCCAGCTTGTTTCATTCTGTGATTCTATGGTCTGGTCATTCTTAGCACTAGCTTCTAATCCCACAGCTAAAGGGATTCTTTTGCTGTCTTCTCAGGATCAGCGTTCTTCTTAGTGGCTATAGTTTGCCTAGACTTGAGTTATATAATTCCCTCTTGCACCACTCCATTGTTAAGACACTGAGGGCAAGTGTTCTTCAATCCAGAAAGCTGTTAGGCCATCTCTGCAATCCAGAAAACTGTTAGGCCATCTCTGCCTTCATGAAGGTTGTCCAAGGGTCAATCACCCTTGGGTGAATTGTCATCTTCTCGCATCAGGGGAACATTTTGCCTGTACCACAAGCACTAAAGTGTCTTGCTTGAAAGTATAGGCTAACCAAAATCTGAAAATCATTAACATGGCTATTCTGAACAGCCTATCTGTAATAGCAACTTCCAACCTCTGTCCAGTTGATCTTGATGTGGACATTATAGCATAGTGCAGCCCAAGAGATTGGTTTGTGGTGTAAGTATAGACTGGTACTAGCATAAGCCTTTGGAATTTTTTTTTCACCCTTTCTGGCCTGCAAGAACAGAGGACACTAAAATGAAAGTGTAGTTAATTCTGAATTTTGTTTTATGAAAAGTGTAATGAATCCATTTGACTCTGCTATAAAAGATGATGGTTTTTTTTAGTTTAGGGAAGAGAAATACAGGAGAATCGCTCATCAGCTATTTTTCTCTTCTCTTGAACTAAAATAACAGTCTTAATAAGAAACTGGAATCTCATTCTTCAAAAATGTAAGTTTAAAGCAGCAGTCGAAAAAGAATTGTCATGATTTCATGTGTTTAAAAACCTCCAGATTGCTCAGATGCATTGTTTATTCCTCATTTTTAATCCAGACTGGAAGATTGTTCTGTTGATACTCTGAGGTCACCTCAGTAAGTGTTGTCTCTAGCAGCATCATGGACTGTCCTGGGCCCGGGTCTGATCTGATCTTGCAAGATCCTTGATTTTGAGCGAGATAGAAAAGGGTGTAAGCCATTTTTCTTCCAGGTTGGTAAATTCAGCTGAACAGATCATTGCTATCTGCACTGAAGAGCAGCAGAATACTGGTCTGGCCCAGCACACTGAGGATGTGGAATGCTACGTCAGTACTAATAAAGTGGCAGAGTGAAGGCTTATACCTGTATACTGGAATGTAGTCATTCATACTGTAAAATTATTAGCACAGTCATGGGTTTGGCCCATGCCAACTAACCTTCTCCTAAACAGTGCCTAGGTGTAGGTCAGAGGTTAGGATGGAACAAGGACCATTCCTGAGAGGTGGTTTGGATGCAACCATGCTCTTCTGTGGGTTGGAGTTTTTAGCCATTTGAACATGAACCATAATGTGCCTGTTGTCCTCAGAATTAGAGAGCCGTCTAACAGCTTGTTAGATTTATGAGTGTGTACGCAGCTAGAGTGACTGGGGATCTGATTCAAGGCATACAGCCAGTAGGAAAGGGAGAAAAAGAAGAAAAATAGTGAGGGACTTTTGACCGTAGGTCACCAAATGAGATTTATGCACACAACATTCTTGTGTACTTTTCTTATTTTTCTAATGCTTCCTGACTTATTCACTGTGAGAGGGACAGTTCTGTCTGCTTCAGGCTGCCTATATCTGTTCACCTGTGAAATATTCATGTGCTTGATAAAGATTACCTTGCTCGCTGGTGAGAAGCCGTCTGGAGAATATGCTTCCTGCTAGTCGTGGCAGAGCCCAGGCTGCTGAGCAAGTCTTCTCTATTTTTTTTCATCTCCTTTACTTTCTCCCTTTTTATTTGGCGTTCCATGCCCTGATTAACTTTTCTCTATTTTATTTTCTCCTAGAGTTTCCATTGGGTAGTTGCATTATACTTTGGTAAATGGGAGACTCAGACCTGATTAGAAAAAAAGTTCTTTCTGTGTTGAAAAATGGCTTTGTATATTATTCCAGCATATCAAGGCCATGTTTGGGAACCCAGTGGCAAAGTACTGACATGACAGAGTGCAATCCCTGTGCCAGGGGATTTCCAGGGCCAGGGCCCTGTGCAATTCAGACAATAATGTGCATGGGGGAATGTGAAGTCCCTCTGCTGCTAGGACAGCCTAGGGGAAGACTATGCCTCAAGGAGGCATAGGCCTTTCACAGATGTTTTGGCGCTCAGAGGAGCCATCTGAGCTGAGCTATCCTTGAATACTAAGCTGCTCAGCATTTCCTGAGTCTTAAGTAATTTTAGTGGAGTTGTGCTTTAGCTGTAACCAGTAGCTCTTTCCGGTTCTGGCAAGCCAGCCCAGATATTTTTGCACTGCTTTTGAAGCGAGGAACTGCATCGGCTCCTCAGGAAGGTCTAAGAAATACATGATCTCCTGTAGGAATATAGGCAACATCAGTTCAGGGACATCGATGGAGCCTGAGGTCTGGATAAACTTGCTCACTTAATCATGTCTGCTTTAGGATGAGTCTAGTCTTTCCTTTCTGCTGATTAATGTGGAGTGAATCCCCAGGAGCACTGATAGGAATAGTGAAGTCAGCAATCCATAATTTGGAAATAGAAACTATTAAGGATCTCTCCTGTGTAAAACATGGGACAATCATATCACTAAACCTTTGCAAAAGGAATAATGAATCCTGTTTGTAAATAAGCTGGATGTTGCTGTTGGGTTTTGTTTTTTTCTGTTTGTTTTTGGGGTTTTTTTTAAACAAAGCAACAAGATAGAAAAATGAAAATTAAAATAAGCAAACAAAAGAGACTGGCTTTCCAGAATTTAAGAAAAAGCAGATGATTTCTATAGTATGTATCAACACATGTAAATACCTATTTGACAGAGTCTTTTTCTTCCCCTATATCCTCATTATAAATGTACATAGAAAAGTGCATATGTTTGCATACCAGTAACTTGCAGGGTGGTCTCAGACCTTGACATTCACTTCTGGAGAATACTATGTGTATAGCTTGCACTGTCACAATCTCTTCTGTATTTCTTTGTACCTGAACAAAGAACAACATCTCCAAGAGCAGTCAAGCCTATTACCTGTCTCCAGACAGGTAGATTCAATAACAATGGAAGTGCAGGCTAGTTGTGGGAATAAGCTAGGCCTGTGAAGTTCTGCATGTACCCTACTCCTGAGCAGTATAATGCAAAAGACTATTTAATACTGATTTTCTGATAAAACTGGGACTCGTACACAGGCTTGCAGCCTAATGCCCAGCTCCAGAACAAAGTGAAGCCATTACAGGATCAACTGGGTCATCATTCTAAAACTCCCACAGAAATTTGGTTCCAGAGCTGGAAACAAAAGTGTCTTGGCCTTGTGTCCACATTTACACCTGCAAATGAAATGGGCAGCCATGGTCCTGAGGAGATTGGCATGCATTCATATAACTCATCTCTCTGTCCCACCCTTTCCTTTCCAAAAAGAGGGTGGCCTCATCTGTACTGCTCATTATGATAACTCTGCTCCATGCTGTCAGCGTGCTTACATTTTGCCTGGGAAAGTTTTCGTCTGGCCAGAATATTGCCAAGCAACTTGCTAACCATGACTTAGCATGATTATGTGCCCAAGTGCCTCTGCGCCTGTCTTGGCCCTGCTTAATTTACTATTATGGAAGTAGCCTGTCATATTTAATTACAAAACACGAATGTATATTCTGGGTGTGTGGAATGTTTTTGGGGTTTTTTTTTGCAGAGACAATCTTGTGAGGGACAGATAAGATTTTAGTCTGACTTGGAAAAGCACAAAATACTTTTTTTTTTATTTAATTTTTTAAAATATAAACAGAAATACTTCTGGATACAACTGGAGAGACCTCAGAGATTAGCTGGACCACCCACCCTTCTGATGGGGTAAGCATTTCCCTTGTCCTCTTCTTGACCGCACCTCTGCTGGGAAGGCGTGCATGCTGCTGATGAAGAAACTGGAACCAATTAGACTTGTTTTATGGATTTTATACATATGAACAATTTGAATATGGTACGTTGTGCAAAGCTGTATTGTTAAGAGAGGAAGATACTGGGTGGGATACTATTGCCACCTCCTTACCCTCTTCCTTCCACCCTCCTTCAGAAATACTCATGAGGTCTCCAGCCATCACTCCACACAGACTAACTAGAATAGAATAGAATAGAATAGAATAGAATAGAATAGAATAGAATAGAATAGAATAGAATAGAATAGAATAGAATAGAATAGAATAGAATCCCTGATCACTTCAGGGCTGACCAAAAGTTAAAGCACGTTATTAAGGGCACTGTGTAAATGTCTCTTGAACACTGACAGGCATGGGGCATTGACCACCTCTTTAGGAAGCCTGTTTGAGTGTTTGACCACCCTCCCGGTAAAGAAATGTTTCCTAATGTCAGTTCTGAGCCTCCCCTGAGGCAGCTTTGAACCATTCCCACACGTCCTATCACTAGATCCCAGGGAGAAGAGATCAGCACCTCCCTCTCCCCTTTCTCTCTTCAGGAAGCTGTAGAGAGCAATGAGGTTGCCCCTCAGCCTCCTTTTCTCCAAACTAGACAAACCCAGCGTCATTAGCCGCTCCTCATAGGACATGCCTTCCAGCCCTTTCACCAGCTTTGTTGCCCTCCTCTGGGCGCATTCAAGGACCTTAACATCATTCTTAAATTGTGGGGCCCAGAACTGCACACACTACTCAAGGTGAGGCCACACCAATGTTGTATACAGTGGGATAATCACCTCTTTTGACCGGCTGGTTATATGGTGTTTGATGCACCCCAGACCGTGGTTTCCCCTCTTGGCTGCCAGGGCATACTGCTGACTCATATTAAGCTTACCATCAACCAGCACGCCCAGATCCCTTTCTGCAGTGCTACTCTCCAGCCACTCCTCTCCCAGTTTATACTTGTGTCTGGCATTCCCCTGTCCCAGGTGCAGAATCTGGCATTTGTTCTTCTTAAATTTCATGCCATGGACAACTGCCCAATGCCCCAGTCTATCTAATCTATCTGTGTGGGTCCTAGTGTGTGTGTGGTTGTGTGAGGTTACTGGAGGACCGGGGAGTTCAGGGACAGTGGCTGGGTAGACTTGAGTGTCCAAGGCCAGTTACTGGGATCCAGCATTTGCTTTTGATGATTGCCCAATGCTCCAGTCTATCTAGATCCCTCTGCAAGGCCTCTTGTCCCTCAAGGGAGTCAACAACACCTCCCAGTTTGGTATCATCAGCAAACTTGCTAATGGTGCATTCAACTCCTGCATCCAGATCATTGGTAAAAATATTGAACAGAACTGGCCCTAGAATTGAACCCTGGGGAACACCGCTGGTGACCTGTCGCCAGCCAGATGTAGCCCCATTCACTACAACCCTTTGAGCCCTGCCTTTCATTTAGTTCTTCAGCCAGTGCACCATGTACCTGCTCATCCCACAGTTGGACAACTTGTCCAGAACGATGCTGTGAGGGACAATATCAATCAAGCCTTATTAAAATCCAGAAAAAAACTACATGCACTGCCTTCCCTTCATCCACTAGATCACTAGGTGATCTTATCATAGAAGGATATCAAATTGGCTAGACAGGACTTTCCGTTTGTGAACCCATGTTGACTGTCCCTGATGATTGCATTGTTCTTTAAATGCCTTTCAATAGTACCTAGTATGATCTTCTCAATAATTTTTCCAGGTACTGAAGTTAGACTAACAGGTCTGTAGTTTCCTGGGTCTTCCCTCACACCATTCTCGTAAATTGGAATAACATTGGCTAGCTTCCAGTGAGTAGGGACATCCCCAGACTCCCAAGACCTTTGGTAGATGATCGAGAGAGGTCCTGCTGTAACATTCGCTCCTTCAGTACTCTGGGATGAATCCCATCAAACCCCATGGACTTGTGAACATTCAGCTGATACAACTGTTCCCTTACAATTTCAGTGTCCACAAATGGAAAGCCACTGTTCCTGCATTCATGGTCCTCTGACTCAGGGGACTGGGCAGCCCAATACTATCAGTATTATTAAAGACTGAGGCCAAAAAAGCATTGAATGCCTCCGCTTTTTCTTCATCCCTGTTAGGTGACCATCTTGAATAAGTCTCTGTCCAATGTTTTCTTTAGACCTCCTCCTGCTATTAACATACTTAAAAAAGCCTTTCTTGTTGTCTGACATAACACTAGCCAGTTTCAACTGAGCTTTGGCCTGTCATGTCTTTTCCCTGCATATACGAACCACAGCTCTGTAATCTTCCTGCGAAGCCTGACTTTGCTTCCAGAGATCATATAATTTTTTTTCCTCTTGAACTCCACAAGGAGTTCCCTGTTCAGCCAAGATGGTCTTCTGCCCCACTTCGTTGACTTCCAACACGCTGGAATTGCCTACTCCTGTGCATCTAAAAGGTGGTTCTTAAAAACTGAGCAGCAGTCATGGACTCCTAAGCCCTCAAAAGCAGATTCCCAGGGGACACTGCTAAGTAGCTCCCTGAATAGCTTAACATCTCTTGAAATCCAGAGTAGAAACTCTGCTTTCTTTCTTCTCCTTTTTACACCAAAAACTTTAAACTCAACCATTTCTTGATCACTGTGGCCAAGACAGCCACCAACCATCACATCTCCCACAAGCCCTTCTCTATTCACAAAAGGCAAGTCTAGGAGGGCATCTTTCCGAGTTGGCTCACTGAGTACTTGTGACAAGAAGTTTTCTTCCCCAAACTTCAGGAATCTCCCAGACTTGCTCATAACAGCAATATGGTATTCCCAGTTGATGTATGGGAATTTGAAATCTCCCATAAGGACAAGGGCTACCGATCCAGAGACTTCTCCTAATTGCCTATGGAATAACTCATCAGTGCTAACATCCTGGCTGGGCAATCGGTAGTAGACACCCACTACAACGTCTCCTTTGTTTTCTATCCCCCTAATCCTCACCTAGAAGCTCTCAACCACATCATCACTAACTGTAAGGGCTGTACAGTCAAACCTCTCCCTTACGTACAGTTCAACTCCTCCACCTCCACTGCTCTGCCTGTCCCTCCTGAACATCCTGTAGCCCTTCATCCCAGCACTCCAACTGTGGGACTCATTCCACCAAGTCTTACTAATACCAATGATATCACAGCTCTGGGAACTGACCAATGCTTCCAGTTCATCCTGTTTGTTTCTCATACTGCATGCATTGGTGTACAAGCATTTCAGATGTGCTCCTGAGCCCTCCATGCTCCCAGGAGCAGCATAAATGTTCCCACTAGCATTGCCACCCTCAGGCAATGCCATGCCAACTCTTGGCTTACTTTCAGCTCTTCTGTTGGTTTCCCCTTCCCCCATCGATTCTAGATTAAAGCCCTCTTCATCAATCCTGCCAGCTTACGAGCAAAGACGCGTTTCCCCCACTGGGACATGTGGAACCCATCAGGCCCCTGCATACCTTGTGCCTCGAAGACTCTTCCATGGTTATAAAACCGAAAGTTTTGGCAGAGGCACCAGTCCTGAAGCCAGGTATTGATGTCTTGGGATCGCCTGTTTCTTCCAAAGTCTCTCCCCATTACTTGGAGGATTGAGGAAAACACTACCTATGCTCCTGAATTTTTTAGCATTCTTCCCAGGGTCCTGAAATCTCTTTTGATTGACCTTAGACTTTTTGTTGCAACATGATTAGTACCCACGTGAAAGAGCAGGAGTGGATAATAGTCTGAAGGCTGTACTAAGCTCTTCTGTCGTCTGTTGTCATCCCTAATCTGGGCCCCAGGGAGGCAGCAACCTTGCCTGAAAAGAGAATCCGGTCTGCAAATGGGTGCTTCCATTTCACACAGGAGGGAGTCACCAATGACCATAACTTGCTGTTGTTTCTTCTTGGCACTGATCTTAATGCAGGTCTTGTTGGGAGGAGTTGGTCGATCTGACCTTGGCAAGAGCGCTCGCACAGGTTCCTTCCCTTCTATCTCATTATGCGCTTCGTCTGTGATACCCAGGGCCTCATACCTATTCTGTAAAGCTGTTGAGAGGGTAAGGAGGGGTTTGTCTTACAGCTCCTTGTAGTAACCTGCTTCCACCCCTCCCTATCCCTCCCTTGTGCCTTCCTCCTGGCACAAAATAGATCCTGGACCTGCCCCCATAGTGGCCATGCTGAGTTGGTTTGTGTGCATCGGAGATGGCAGAGCACAGCTCCAGCTGTGATAAAGTTGGGTAGAAGGGACTTCTACTTTAATGTTTTCTCCAAAGAACAGTGTCTTGTTTCTCTGTCTCATTTGTTTGTGTTGTGATTCTTGTCTCTGGAGATAAAAGATGGGGAAATAAGAGGGAAGAAAGTGTGGCTCTCTGATTTTAAGATTCTCAATGCCATGTGACAGGTTTGCATGAATTATGTTTTCTGTCACAACAGTTCTTACTTGCAGTCTTTAACAGCTCTTCTTTACAGGGTCATACTTTGTCCTGTTTAGGGTGCTGTGCGGCACGTGCCGTCAGCAAGTTCAAGTCTTGTCATAGACATGGCAAAGAGAAGGGAGGGGAAGAAAAAGGCCTGTTCTGTATTGTTGGGATAGTTGAAGACTGAATCCGTATTTTTTTTACTATTTCTTCTTCCTTTTCTCTTCCATATATCCATTATAGTGGGATGAGGTAAGTGTCCTGGATGACAAGAAGCGCGCGATCCGAACCTTTCAAGTCTGTAACGTGGCTGAACCAGGTCAGAATAACTGGTTGCGTACTCACTTCATAGAGCGACGTGGAGCCCACCGAGTCCATGTCCGCCTCCGTTTCTCAGTGAGAGACTGTGCCAGCATGCGCACTGTGGCCTCTTCTTGCAAAGAGACTTTCACACTCTACTACCACCAGTCAGAGGCTGACATAGCCTCCCAGGAACTGCCAGAGTGGCATGAGGGCCCCTGGACCAAAGTGGATACTATTGCAGCTGATGAAAGCTTTTCCCAGGTGGACAGCACTGGGAAGGTGGTAAAGATGAATGTTAAAGTACGTAGCTTTGGGCCACTCACCAAGCATGGCTTCTACCTGGCCTTCCAGGACTCAGGAGCCTGCATGTCCTTGGTGGCAGTCCAAGTCTTTTTCTACAAGTGCCCAGCTGTGGTGAAAGGATTTGCTTCCTTCCCTGAAACTTTCGCTGGAGGGGAGAGGACCTCACTGGTGGAGTCACCAGGGACGTGTGTACCAAATGCTGAAGAGACAAGCATGACTGGGTCTTCAGGTGTTCGATTGCACTGCAATGGAGAAGGGGAGTGGATGGTGGCCATTGGACGATGCACCTGCAAGGCTGGCTACCAGCCTGTTGATGATGAACAAGCATGCCAAGGTGAGAGACCCTTTTTCCCCACCCCTTAGGCAGCCACTTCTTTGTGGTTCTCTGTGTTAGTAGTATTTGGCATTTGCCAAAAGTTCACAGAGCTAGGAGATTAAATCATTTCTCACAGAGAATGCTTACTAGCAGCCTCTTCTGACACTTTTAGCCTCAGACTGGAGTTGGAGTGACCACTTCTTGGTGCTAAGGACATGGTTGGAAACTCCACTCAGGCCTTAGTTCAAGCTGCCACCAGAAACAGCCTGTTAGGCTACATATACAGAATTAGCATGAGTTGTAACTAACCAGCTCTAACATAGTTCCACTTCTTTACCAAGAGGCAACAGCGTTAAAAGAGAGATGCCACACGGAGCAAAGCTGAGCTCAGAGCTAATACACTCTACCATCCTAACTACTTTGGGCCCTTTTGCTAGTGCTGTTGGAACTAGTGATAAAAAAAGGAAAGGGGAAGTGGCAGCAGCCTGGTCATGGGACAGGGAACACGCAGCAGGGATCTATGAGCCTGGCTCGATAAGAAAATAATGGTATTATAAGTCATAATGGTATTATCATTACCTCTAACGTGCTCTCTGCCGCGGGGCCCATGGTATTTTCTGTGAAATGCTTGTAGGAGGAAGTAGAATAAATTACGTATCACCCAGTAATGGTATTGGGCCAAAATCTGGTCAAGCCTGAACACCCGGTCTAATGTAATGACTGTCTTCCTATCTCAAGCTTAAGACAGTCCATTAGACCAAACTGCTTATGTATGTTTATTATATAATTTTGTGTATGATGTTCTTCTGGTGCTTCTTTGGTTTTAATATGCATCTACTCAAGATCTCTCAGTGATGTAAAATGTTGCTGCACCACACTTAGTACTCTAAAAAATTAAATGTAATGTGGAACCCAGTTTTGGCTGCAGACACAATTTTAAAGTTGGATTGTAATTTATTCAAATAAGAGTTCAACTGGGATGTTGAGAGTACTGGTTAACACCAAGTGCAAATGCAATGGATAGTTAATGGTTGTCAATATGTTACCTTAAATTCCTGTTTCATGAAGTGATGGGGGTCACGCAAAATCACTTTATTAAAATACAGTTCATTGTGCTGGAGACTTACAAAGCAATTAATATTGATAAGTGCTTTTTATTTGTTTAAGCTTTGAGAATGATTAAAATGTGTGTGCCTTTTTATCCTGCTTATCCTGAAAGAAATGCAACTACATTCATATAGTGCTGCTCCTGAGACAGAAAGCTCAGACAGACATAGAGCATTGGCATTAGCTATATGGCACTAGCTTGTTGTCTGCATCAGTACCATGACTAGTTCACAATCCAGGTAAACTGCCAGTAAATAATTTAGTATCAGATAGTCGTTTTAAGCACTCAAAAAACACGGAAATTAGGCTTGGCAAATAAAAATAGGGATTTTTAAAAAATCTATCTTCCCTTTTTTGTGGCATTCAATGAAAGCTGATACTCCCTTGCAGGCCCATTATCACAGAAGCTGGAGATAGATGAAAATGGTAAATATTTTGAGGAATAACTGAAATAATGACAGTCTATCAAACTACAAAACATTGTTCCCATCATTTACTTCCTGAGATTCCATGAGCAGTTTAGAACAGCCAAAGACAATCAAATAATGAACCTTAATGTTAGAAGGTATTTTTTCTCCTCATGTTTCTTGTAAACTCCTCTGGCTTGATCACCATTTCTGATCTCTTCTCCTGCTAACAATATGTAGCTGTCCTGTCTGAATGGAGCCACGTTCAGCTAGCGTAGTTTGTCCCCTTGCTTGGTGTTTCTTTGCGTGGAGTCCTTTCCAGGACTTCTCCTCTGTATGTTCTCCCTTCTTCCTAAGAACAGAAGTACACTGTGATATAGAGTTGCTACAGTGTTCTATATGAAATACAGAAGAAAAGCAACAGCCCAAGGGCAGATTTCTACTGATGATCCTGCAGAGAGCTCTTCTTTAATAAGACTGAAGACTGAACCAAGGATAGGAAGGAGAAGCAAGTTTTCTTCTTACACTTTAGTAGAAGAGTGTGTGGGCATTGCCTTCCCCCTCACCATATGGAAGCCTGTGGAGTCCTTCCTGGACCAGCTGTTACCTCTTTATTTAGAACAAAGAATCTGACAAGAACCATTCTGAGCAGATAGATGGAAAGCCCTTTTTTTTCCTGCCCCCTACCATGAGTTAAGATACTTTCTTTCATTAGTTTCGTAAGACTGCCTGCTCTTTCCTACTATATGGCCAATTGCTCCAGCTAAATAGAAGGGTGAAACAATATCCTTTAGTAAGTCCTCTAGGTGATGTGGGATGTGGTTGTGTCTGGGATTCACTTTTGGCTTTATCCAAGTAGACTTTTTCTCATGCTGAACAGTCAGAAAGGAGAATGGCAGTTTACAGAGAAAAAGGAAGGTTGGGACCTTAGCTCCTTTTCCTTCTGTTGATGTATACACACAGGGTGCCTTGCTTTGCAAGGTTTCCTGCAACTCTTAAGTGTTTTTCCACATAGGAGGCCAGAAATGGAAAGTTCTGGGTGATTAGGCCATCCTAGCCTACTGGTTCCCAAAATTCTGGACTGATTGGCTGTTCTCCCACATCTTCTCTCAGATCGACAGATTCATTACTGAAAACAGTTGTTCCTGGATTCCATCCCCACAAACCATTTTAATGTACAACAATATAATGTGTTTCTTGGGATTCACTGCCCACTACTTATCATCGCCTTTTAGCTAAAAGTCACATGGGATTTAAGTTACCAGATGCTTTTGAAAATAATACTTGGAATTGATGACTGAGACATTTTAAAAAATATTTCAAAAATGACAATGTGGACAAAAAAGAGAAGAAAAATGACTACTTGATAAAGTGCTAAGCTGCCTTCCAAATGAAGAAGGAAGGTGAGCTCTTAGCTTCACTGAATCACTGAAATGGAACTATTAATTTAATAATAAATTATTATTAATAATTTATTTTTTTTTCAAGTCCAAATACAAATTAAGTCCAAGTCAGCTTTGCCAATCAAATTCCATGTCTCTTTTTCTACTCAGTCCCACAGCAGTATCCAATATGATGTTTGTCCCACATCACTGATAATGTGCCATTAGTGTATCAGTATACCCCTACATCTGCTATTACCCTTCAGCTACCCACCTGCTGTTTCTGTAACTCAGAAGACTGACTTTTTTCCCTTTATCCAGCTTTGATGTCTCAGGGATTGTCCTGGTTTCAGCTGGTTAAATTTCTTCCTAGTGCTGTGTTTTGGATTTGGTATGAGAAGAATGTTGATAACACACTGATGTTTTTAGCTGTTGCTAAGTATGGTCAAGGACTTTTCATCTTCCCATGATCTGGCACAAGAAGCTGGGAGGGAGCATAGCCAGGACAGCTAGCCCAACTGGCCAACAGGGTATTCCATACCATATGACATCATGCTCAGTATATAAAGCTGGGGGAAGAAGAAGGAGGGTGGGGACATGCGGAGTGATGGCATTTGTCTTCCCAAGTAACTGTTACGTGTGGCGGAGCCCTGCTTTCAGGCAATGGCTGAACACCTGCCTGCCAATGGGAAGCAGTGAATGAATTCCTTGGTTTGCTTTGCTGGCATGCGCGGCTTTTGCTTTACCTATTAAACTGTCTTTATCTCAACCGATGTGTTTTCTCACTTCTACCCTTCCGATTCTCTCCCCCATCCCACAGGGGGAGGGGGGAGTGAGCGAGCAGCTCTGTGGTGCTTAGTTGCTGGCTGGGGTTAAACCACAACAGGGAGGGAAGATCACGGGACTATAGGAGAAAAACATAGATGGAACCATATTTAGAAAGGGATGGAGTATAGGGAGCTATTTCAGTCATGAGATTGGGGGCAGGTCTTTGCATCCTTGTTGAAGTCCCCTTGTTGGACTTGGACTGCTGATCCCCTTGTTGGGTATCATAGTGTGTTGGGTTTACATGGCAAGGTTCTGGTAGTGGTGGGGGCTGATGGAGTGGCCTCTGTGGCAAGAGGGCAGGGGCTATCCCATGCCAGATACAGCTTTTTCCAGACAGCTCCGCAACAGACCCAGCACAGGACAGAGCTTAGCCCATTAGCCATGTGTGTATCACCTCTGTACAAACATATTTAAGAAGGGGTAGAAAACACCAGTCAGAGAGAGGAGGAGGGAACAGAGAGAGTGAGAAACAGCAGAGGGAACACCAGGTCAGAGAAGGAGGAGAGGAGGTACTCCAGACACTGAAGCAGATATTCTCTGCAGCCTGTGGAGGATCCCATGCTGGAGCAGATGGATATTTCCTGAAGGAACTGTGGCTCGTGGAGAGCCCACATTGGGGCAGGGGAAAAGTGTGAGAGGGAAGGAGTGACAGAGAGAAACTGTACACCCATACCCTACCCTGTGATGTTTGGATGGAGTAGAAGAGTTTGGAGTGAAAAGAGTTAAGCTGAACTTTGGAGAGGGAGGAGGAAAGGTGTTGTTTTAATGTTTGCTTTTGTTTTCTCATTATCCAAATCTATTTTAATCAGCAATAAATTAAATGAATTTTCCCCAAGCCAGGTCTGTTTTGCCTGTGACAGTAACTGGTAAACAATCTCCCTGTCTTTATCTCTACCCACGAGCTTTCTCATCCTATTTTCTCCCTATGTCTTGCTGAGGAGGGGGAGTGAGAGAGTGACTGGGTGGGCATTTGGGTGTTTGCCAAGGTTAACCCACCACACAGCTTCTTCTTCTCTCTTCTTTCCCTGGATGTTTCTGAGAGTATTGAGGAAGCAAAATATCTGTCTGTCTTCTGTAGTAGCTGTAACTGGCTCTTCTTCTGTAGGATGCAAGGGTGTACGAAGAAGTCAGATGGAAAAGAGGATTCCATAAAATTGCCCATGTCCTGTGGTTTGTAGTCCCTTCTTGCAGATTGCAGAAGAAATCACATCTGTATTACAGATAACTGCAGGAGCTAGTAACTCTGCACACAGCTGTTTAAGGCCTCATTTGGGAAGGATATTACATGATTATTTTTGTGTTCCTTCTTGTGTTATTAAAAGATGCCCTTCCTCACCAGCCTGGATAAACTTTTTTCAGTGTGTGAGGCTAAGGAAATGTTGAGATTTATGTTAAAGCATAAGCTTCAGTAGTCTGCTAAAATATGCATATACTATTAGCAAAAAAAAAACCACAATAAGCTTTTCTCAAATTTTAATCACTTAAAAGATGCTTCCTTTAAAACCATAGAATAATTTACATTTCAGGGACTTGTGGAAGTCGTCTGCTCCAACCCCATGCTCAGAGCAGGACCAAATTGGGTTAGGCCTATTCTAGTCTAGTTTTCATTATTCCTAAAGATGAAGATTCCACAATGTCCCTGGGCAACTGTTCCAATGTTTGATGACACCCATGGTGAAATTTCTTTTTCCTATATAGAAGGAGATTGTAATAAGATATAGTAAGAAATTATTACAACTTGTGTCTCCTGTCTCATGTTCTACCACCTTGTGCCTACGCCTTCTCTGTATCCTCCCATTAGGTGGCTGATGCCATCCATAAGTTCCCCCCCACCCCAGCCTTCTCTTCTTTAAAATGAACAAGTGTCTTAGCCTCTCCTGAGTAAGAGCTTTAACTTTGACAAACTCACAGTTGATAATAATGTTTGGTGCCTTGTGCTAGATTACCTATTTATATATTTTTTTCTTAGGTATTGCACCTTTCGTCAGCTTCTCCAGCCTTACTCTGCTACGTGCACATACATTTTGGTGCTTTTCAAGTAGTTTGCTGCTTTTCCTATATCCAGTGGTTTCTCTCTACTCATATTCCATCCTTCCTCTGCCCAAATCTTTCCTCTCTTGTTTTGCCTTTTTTTTTTCACACGGGCCATTCCCTGGCAGTCCTCCCAATATATAACTAGCTAGTAATTGCTTCAGCTCCACCTCTTTTACCTAAAAATCCCTTACTCAACTGATCTCCTATCAACAGTTCAGCGGGAAATAGTTCTTAGTCACTTCATTTATTTTATCTCAGTTGATTTGATGTTTTCCTTTTTCATTTAAAAAACCCAAAAGCCACACTCTTCTCTTCTTACGTTTCTTTCATTTTCCACTATCTCTTCCCCACCGAAACCGCTGTAGAAACTATGAAACTCTAGATCCATCTAGGGCCCTATCGCTTCACCATGCCTTGCTTCTAACTCTGGCTGATCCCACCTTATTCAGAACAAGATGCAAGATACACTGTGGAATAGCCTGCCCCAGTGGGAAATTACTTCCTATCACCATAAGCTAGTCATAATATATAGGGGAATTTTATAGGGGAAAAAAAGGAGTGTTCTATCTAAAAGTTACTTAGATTTTTCTTTTCTGGTGTGTCTTCTGCATGATAATTATGCCATTCTCTACAATATTATCAATTATTAAGTCCTTTCCATCATCCTGCCCTCTGGAACTGCCAAACTCCATCCCTCTTTCCTGTTGATTCCATTCAGGGCTTATTCTAGCAGTGCCTCCCATTATCCCAAGCAAGTGGCATGGCCCATACTAGTTATCTTTTAAATTCCTTGCTGATTCTGCTTTGCCTGGAGTCATTCTCATTTGAGATCCTCTGTAGCTCTGCACATCCAGTTTTCCTAGGCCTCAAATTCAGCTATGTCATAGAATCATAGAATCATAGAATCATTAAGGTTGGAAAAGACCTCTAAGATCATCAAGTCCAACCGTCAACCCAACACCACCATGCCCACTAAACCATGTCCCTAAGCGCCTCGTCTCCACGTCTTTTAAATACTTCCAGGGATGGTGACTCAACCACTTCCCTGGCAGCCTGTTCCAAGGCCTGACCACCCTTTCAGTAAAAAAGTTTTTCCTAATGTCCAATCTAAACGTCCCTTGGCACAACTTGAGACCATTTCCTCTTGTCCTATCACTAGTTACTTGGGAGAAGGGACCGACCCCCACGTCACTACAACCTCCCTTCAGGTAGTTGTA
>NW_009235174.1:0-27221 GCF_000690835.1 Fulmarus glacialis
GGTTGGTCTCTTCTGCCAAGTAACTGGCGTTAGGACAGAGGAAATGGCCTCAAGTTGCACCAAGGGAGGTTTAGACTGGACATTAGGAAAAATTTCTTTACTGAAAGAGTGGTCAGGCCTTGGACCAGGCTGCCCAGGGAAGTGGTGGAGTCACCATCCCTGGAAGTATTTAAAAGACATGTAGATGAGGCGCTTAGGGACATGGTTTAGTGGGCATGGTGGTGTTGAGTTGATGGTTGGACTCGATGATCTTAGAGGTCTTTTCCAACCTTAATGGTTCTATGATTCTATGACATTTATTATACACGGGTATTCTAGCCTATGCCAGAGGATAGCACAATTGCAAGATGTGAACCAGGTCTACCTCTCTGGTGTCAACAGCAAAGGCTGTAATGTACTATCTTGTTTATAAAAACAAAATTTATTTTGTTAATAAAAAATGCCCATACATTCTTTATATAGATGTATGCATGACAATATGCATGACTATAATTCCTCTGTGTCTTTTTATCAGTGCAAATATTTAGACAATCAGAATTTTTGTAGTTATACAATAAAATTCTTCATCCTGGAGTATAATAAAAGAAGAAAAATACCCGGCTATATGTAAGCTTTGACCAATATTCTGGATTTGAACCTACTTTTTTCTTCAGATTTTAGAATTACCTAATGAGCTTTTAAAACTCTTCTTCTATTCTTAATTCTCTTTCTATCCCAATCTGTAACTTGGAATGCAGAGCCATGAGTCTAAGTACAACTCTTCAGTTTCATTACAATTGCATAAATAATTTATTACAAATATTTACAAAAACTATAGTTAAACTGCTAGTGTATCTGAGAGAAAAGAAGAGGAGCTTTAGTGATTAAGTACTGAGTAGAAGATGTAGTATGTACTTCATGAGAATCTCATAATATTTGCTGTTGTGCAGACAACTGTTTGGTTATGCTTTCCTATAAATTTCTTTCTGTTACTCTACATGGCTTTTAATGACTCAGTCATTGACATTCTCTTCTTTGGGATCTTGCTGGGTATACTGTTTTCTGGACTTAAACAAATAACTGAGGGGTTGACCTCCCATGATCTTTAAAGACGTAATAATTCTTTTTTTCTTCTATTTGTGTTGGGTATTCTTTGTCCTGCTTTCTTAAATCACTATCATAGTCAATTATATTCTCCTGTTGTTATACCAGTGATTTTAATTGGATCTGATAGTCTTGGTTACTGTTTATCCTTCCTCCCTGCTTTTATAGCTTCACTATAAACACCTCTGTTGTGTTCCTCTTGAGAGATAAATGACTTCCTGTAGAGAGCAAATTACTTCAGCCAGCCAAACAGAATAAATAAATAATAATAAAAAAAAGATATAAAACACATTAATGAAACAAAGCTATTATATACACATTGGTAGAGACAGTCAGTGTATTCAAGTATGTATTTTGTGCAGAGCTGAGGGTGGCTGATTCATGTAGGTGTTATAAAAAACCCACTCTGAACATCTGCAACACTAATATGCAGTTGACTGCCACAGGATGAGTGTCTTTTTGAAATAAAATGACAGCTATAGAGGATTAACTTAAAGTGCAGATAAGATCTGACAAAACTATTTCTAATGCAATTCTTCCTCCAAAGTCATGCTGCCTGATTGGCAGAACTGTTCTGCCTCCTTCCTTCCCATCGGTAAATAGAGGTATAGCCAGTGCATTAGCTTACCTAGGTTTCCCTAAAATATAACTGATTTCCTAGCTACCATGAGAATTCAGTGTTGAATGTTTCTAACCCTAAAGCACAATTAATTGACTCATAATCAATGAATATCTAAATTGTTTTGTCCATCTGTTAGACTGAAATGAGGAGAACTAATAGTCATTAGTTCTTCTCTTTTAAAAATGTTCCCTGCGGCACTAATGAAGCTATCTTATTAGTTTGCTCTAAAGTAAAGGTAGAAGTTTATACCCTATCACCCCTTTCATAGTGTTTGCTGGGCGTTTGCTTATGAAATTTAGCTGAGCAGGATCTCCCACATTTTTCTCCTTTTTTCAGTATATGTGTTGTAGTTTTATTCTGGCTGTAACATTTTTGCCACGTATGATTCAGAAATCTTAGCGTCAATTTAAATTCTTTCTTTTAAAATTTGGTCAAACAAATTGGATAATTATCTGCAAATAGTTAAACAACACATTAATAAAAATGCTTAGTACACCATTAGAAACAATTGCTATAATGATGGGTACCTCAAGATTCAGCCTGCTTTTGTGGACACTTCATAATCAGCAGTGATATTTTTGAAGACTGTTGTAAGATAATTTATTCTATTTTGGAAGTACTTAGCAGACAGTAGCTGACTTTATGGTCTCCACAGAGCGTAAGGAGTTATGGACTACTGAGATCAAGTGCTGATTTTAGCTTTAGGCAGTATTAGTTTCTCACCTCCCCACATAATTTTTCCCTAGTTAGGACTTGTATTATTTAGTTTATTTATAAATGGTTTCAGAAGATTTGTGGTTTTTTTGTCCTGGATGCCCTCATTTCAGATAGAAAATTAATTAATGGTTGTGATTAATCTCAGAATTTCCATAAATGAAAGTAACAGCTGCTTCTGCTGATTGTGAGAATAGATGTAAAAAGTATCACTTTGATTTTGTAAAAACATGTTGTCTACTGGTTTCCACACTAGGGCCCTATCTTTTAATAAGAGCCCTATGCTTCCTTGGAGGGTTCACTCATTTTATCTCCACTTAGAAGTGACTAGGCAGTCAGTGCTACTAAAGCTGTCAATAAACCCCAATTCTGCAATGAAAAAACCATAGACCTCTCTAATTAATGCTCATGAAAAAGCTAATTACACAAGTACTAAAGTGTGTGTGTCAGGCTAACCCGCTTTTGGGAGGTTGGTAACATTGAGGCTTCTGAGACCAGATTCTCTGGCGTAAGGTGCCAGAAAATTTGTCCTCTGATCAATGCAAAAAACCCATGGTAGTATGAAAAAGTAGCTAGTGCTTCACGTGGTGTTACCTCTTCAGGATCCTCTAGGACAGAACTTGCCACGAAGTCACTGAGTGCCCTTCTTTGGGATTTAGACTGCATCCTTTTGCTCCTGGCATGTTCAGGTCACTCATCAGTTAGCTGTGGCACTAGCTGTGATACATGATAATCAATGAACCTGAACATCGACAAGGTGGTCAATGGGGGGTTGGACTAGATGATCGTTAAAGGTCCCTTCCAAACCATTCTATGATTTTCTGAAACAAAGTCTGAAAAGTGATACCATACTTCAGACTGTTAGGGTTTCTTGAAACGTAATCTTGAGAACCACATGAGATTTGCTGGGTGAGTGAATCAAAGTTTGTCTTAAGTTAGATAAATATTTTTATCTTACAGAAGTTCCTGTATTTCAGAGCAAATAAAGAATGGGAAGCAATAGGAGTTTATGCTGTCAGCACAAATTAATTTAAGAAACAGTGGCTGGACATGAAAACACAAGGAGAAAGAAAAAGAGGAAAAGGAAATTTGCAAGAGGATACTATCGGCCTGCTGTGTTAACAGAGGAAAGCAGTCTGTTTTGTTTGATCTTTTGTGCTTTGTCTGGCTTCTGAGCCAGCATTGCTTAGGAGTTAGACGGACACAAATTCAGAAGAGATTAAATTAAGAGATTGATGTTCGTCAACTTTCTTCAGGGATTAGGTAGATGAAGTAACCTTGAAGAATGGTTCACATATGACATTCATTTGGTTATAAAGGCACCAGAGCAGGGGCTCCTTTTAACTCCTCCTCAGGTAGTTGGAGACAGGCCACAAGAAGGCCTTCAGGCAGTGCCAGCTTGCCTTAGCTTAGGGAAGTAGACTGATTTTCATCGTGTGACTGGGCATTTCTCTGTGGGATTATAGTGGAAAAAAATCCCACAGGTTATTACATATGTTATGTGCCATTTTTGCCTTGAACAAGAAGTGAGATGTGCTGAGGAGGAAGTAGAGGAGGGAAGAGGGAAAAGGAATTGGATGATTCAATCTTCCTCCAGTTTCAATCAACCAATGATAAAAACAGCTTCCCACAAGCTCTAATTTAAAAAGAGACTTTCAAAAATAACGTATTTGGCATTTTGAGATGCTCTGAGGAATGAAAGTTTTTCAAGTGTGATCTCCTTAAAATAGAGTTCATATTTGAATTGCCTGGATATGTATGAATAAAGAGAAATAATGCATCCTGAGAGCCCTTGCAGCTTTCAGAGATAGATATGTTTTTCATAAATAAACACTGTAGTACTGATATTTTCCTCTCTCAGGAGAGAGGTGCTGTTAGGTCTACAGAACTCCTGCTTCATGGAGAACCCTGCACTTGGGCCCCTTGGCATCTCCAGCATCCCCAGGTGATAACATGGTAGAGACGTACCTCATGGAAGCCTCAGGGTACTTTGGGTCAGAACTTTTCCAGGTGCTTTGATGTTTTATCAGGGGCAAAATATAACTCTCTTCTGTCAAATCGATGTGAGCTCTTCAAACCTGAGCTGTACAGTGTCAGTTTGGCCGTAAACCATTCTGTGGTTTATAAAATATCTGAGTCATATTTGCCTTCTCAGTAAAGATCTGTTTCTCCGAATGCTCTGGTGGTTTGGTCTCAGATGAAGTTAGATGGTAGTCTGGAGGGTAGGTGGTGCATGCTCTGCTCTTTATCAATGTGGTTATCTGTCAGACTCTAAATTGGGCAACTTTGAAGAACCAGTGTGTGATAACCATCTGCCAGATTTGAACTGTGCACCTTAGAGCTAAAAGCATTAGCTAGTGTTGGAAAAGCCAAGTCGCAGAATCTGTCCATATTCTGCAGATCAGCACAGAGATGAGCCTGCAAAATCAACTCAGCTGGTTAAAATGTACACTTAAAATGTGTAAATTACACCACACTTCATATCCCCTGGTAATTCTTTGGCGCATGCTCATGGTAGCAATGTAAATGTGCATCTGGTTTGTGCTTCTTTGATTTTTTTTGGGGGGGTTTTTTGGGTTTTTTTTTAAAGTTTGCTTAATTTTAGGAAGTTGAAATTAATAATAATAAAATAAAAACATGTTTTATTTGTATACTATTTCACATACATTTGTCTAACACATACATAAGCCAAAAAGTGTGCTTGTAGTGCAGAAATCATGCCAGCAGTACGCTGCTGTTGGAATCAATATTTAAGGAAGAAAGCCTGTGGTTTCTGTTTTGTAAATTAGTTAAATGTTGGAAAAACTTCATTGACTTTAAGAGCTCAGATCCTGACTGAAGCCAGCTAAGAGGTTTTTTCTGTCAAAAAAATTCAAGTTTCCTATGGTCTGTGGTTCCAAGATAGTCAGGCAGACTACCTGAGAGCCGGGGCTCTGAAATCTCTTTCATAGAATTTCAAAACTCTTGGGTTTCATTCCCAGCTGGAATAAAACCAGATTTTCAAATATCTACATCCTCTGCAGAGTTACGTGACCTTTTTTCATGCTGCTCTTCTCCTGACTAGCTTTTAAATTTACTTCCAAGCCGAGCGCGTTACATTTCAGCCTGGTGTATTATGGTCATAGGTCTTTCATTACAGAGAGAACATTACTGTCTTTGCTGTTAAGGCATCCATATTCAGGCATTTGAGTATCCATATTGCCAACTGCTAAGTTTGGGCTGAAAGTACTTTTTCATTGTCCATTTCATCAATCTTCATTTTAATCTTGTTTAGATAGTGGCTGCCAGCCTGCCATTGCTGAGGATCCTAATTAGGCTTGCAACAGTGAATCCAAGCAGACTGTAAAACCAGTGTTCAAAGAGGACGCAGAAAGCTAAGTGCTGTCTTCAAACTAGTTGACAGACTTACCCAGGCTAAAGTGCAGCTGGATCCACCACATGCACATTGAACACGAGAGGAGGCAGAACAGGGTAAGAGGTATGTACTGCCACTTTCCCATCCCAGCTGTCTGATCACACCTGAAGTGTGTGAAAAGACAAACCCCTCAGACTATATTCACTACCTTTGCCGTTGCCCATGGAGGTGAACCATGGGAAACTTGGTGAACCACATCAAAGACTGCTGACAGATCCAAAAATCAGTGCCGTCATCTGACTTATGTCCATTATCAGAGGGAAACGATCAACTGAAGAAAGAAATATGAAAATGCCTGTTTAGGCCTGAGGTCTAAAGGTAAACTGATAGGTAGAAAGAAGGACATTAGTATCTGATTTCTTACAGCTATTTTGCCACAAGCAAACTTACATATAATATATGTAGCTATATGTATTAATAATACAGAAGTTCAGCGAAAGAACTAGTAATGAAATATAGGGTCAGTTCTGATAACTTACACATGCTTTTATTTGTACTAATTTTTTTTTTCTAGTCTGAAGATCTGAGAGAGACGAGTTGAGATTTATTTTCAGAAAACAGTATTAAGAATATATGAAATTAACTGAATTTTTATTTGAATCCAAAATTGAAACTTAATCTCACATTGTCATTTCTGTTCACTATCCTTGTTATATCAAGCAGCCAAATCAGAGGCTTTACAGTATATTGTCTGTCTCTATCACTGCAGTGATGTTCCCTGTATAACTGTTAGTGTTTGCTCAAGGAATTTTTTTTTATGTTTGTACAATACAAAAAGATACATATACTCAAGGTTTTTGATACTTATAATGTATGTTACAAAAAATAGGGAAAAGAGGTATGTCTCAATTGCATACTGCTTTCCCCTGGGAGAAGAGGAATAAACGCATAGAACTTGGAGAAATTGTTGGAACTGCTTTCAGTTTTGACAAATACTTTGGATTTTAAAATAAATTCGACAGGATTAAATTTGTTGAGTTCAAATATGCACATATGTAGTAAGAGCGTGAAATGCAATTTTAAGCCTGGTACAAATGTGCATCCCCTCACGGGACTGGGAAGTAATATTGCTTGATGTGAAAAGCTACTTTTCTGATTGACCTTCTCTGCTGTAGAAAGACTTGAGAAAGTGGAAAGAGTCAATGAAGGGCAAGGAAAATTAATGATTGTTGAGGATCAATTTAAGTGAATAGATTCAAAATAAATGTATTTCTGCAGTTTGCTTGCATTCTGAACACTTGATATAGTTTATACTTCAATAAAATTCATATAGTTTCCACTTAAGAGTATTTTATTCTTTTGACTGCTCTTTTCTATATATTTGCCTCTTCTTTTTAAGCTATAGTCCCTTTACCACACTATGAAATTCCTTTAATGTTTAGCCTGGTAAATCTTCCATTGAGCAAGATTTTCGAGATGCCCTGTACATTAACTGTTACTTAAAATCAGGTGTATCGCTTCATCCTTCTTGCCTTGTTGACTTTCTAAGATTTGTGTGGAAACATACATATAATATGGCTATGGTCTCATTCCTTTTGTATACCAATTTTAAAGATTTTTTTGCCACCTCCTTTTCTTAGGAATACAGGGTTTGTCTGTCTTCATCTCTAACTGTGGAATCATTTGCAGCCTCTCAGTCTTAAGTGATTATGCTTGATTCCATATTGCAGATCCCTTTCTGCACATTGCTGCCTTCTCTCCCTTTGTCGCTGGTGCCCATATGGACCACAGTCAGCAGCTCACTCTCTTTGTGGGGCCTACCGCGTATTGTCAGAGGGAAAATCAACATGCAACTCCCACTTATTTTGTATCTGACAATAACATTTTCCATATCTTGCCTCTTCTGATCAGATGATATCCTGGTTTTCAAGGGGTGACTGAGTCAGATCCTCCTTTGTGTGATGATCTGGTGGTGTTCACACAAAGTCCCATTTATGGCTTGGGTTTTTTTTACCTTGCCAGGAGTTAATGCCCTGCTGACTTGAGATGCCCTTACTCCTTAGTAGCACACAGCCTGGTAGTGTGGAGATATGACTGCTTTTTGATGTCCCTGCAAACTTTATCAGTATGCTACTTTGTCTTTTTGAATTTATCCAGTTCAATCAATCTGACCTAAGATAGTGTGCTTGGGATTTGAAGATGATGAGCTGTCTGCGTTCTGTGCGCATTTCTTGCTTGCCTGAGGCAATCACGCCTACTGCACTCAGTAAGACTAAACTGGGACTTTTAGCTTCTGGTTGCTTGAAGATTTTTGGTTTTCTTTGTTTGATCCACCTATTAAATTTGATGCTTGTTTTCACATTCCTCAAGAGCCAAGGTGGAGAACCCCATAACCTCCTCACAGCTCATAGTTCAGCTTCCATGGCAGCCCCCTTCTGCTGTACTGTGTTGACTTGAGTTCATTCTGCAGTTTCCTTAGTCCTGCACCTCTACTTTCTCAAGGATTTCACTTCTTGTCCTGTGGGTTTTGCTATTTTGATTTAATATTATGTGATATATAGAAATACCAGATTTCAGAAGAAAATTTCATAACTTTCGCCAGAAAATGAAGCACTTAGTGGTGAAAGTTTATTCTGAGGCAGAAGAGAGTTGATGAATTTAAGACAAATAGCGTATTAGATGTTTTTCACAAGAGCATGTTTCACACCAAAGCATATCTGTGCAAATAAATAGCATTTTTCTACTTTTCCACAATTAATGTGTTTCTCACAAAAAGTCTTCCCTGATTCCTTTTGTATGACTTTTAACTGATTTTCCTGGTGTTGCTTATTTTTTCAAGGAGCTCATATCTCATATGATAGCTGTAGGGTAGATTTGTTTGACACAACACATTGCTGTTAATATCTTTTGTTCAATGTGTAGAATTTGAGTCTTCTGTCACATTTCTGCACATTCTGTCCAAGGATGTTTCATTTTTTCTACATTAGTGATATGTATTATGTTTTTCCATGCTGGTAATTCCCTATGAATTTAAGTTCTCTGTTTATCAATAGTAACAAAGGTATAAATACATATTCACATCATCCCTTCACTACATGATAATTTTAAAATACGAAAAATCACATTTAAGACGGAAAGGGAAGTTCTTCTCTCATTAAGATTTTGATGGTAATAGTTATTAGTCAACAAAATTTACCAATATCAGTAAGTCCTTGTCTCTCAAAGGTTACTACGGTGAGTTTTATCAGTTGAATAGTTCTTAGTAACCCAAGCTTTCATCCTAGGCATGACTCTCACAATAGGGATGCTGGTGATTTGCAGTTGGGCATAATTATTTCCTGCCATATTCTGTATGTACGTAATGTCTGGAAAATTATGTTTGTGAAATAATAAATTCAGGATCTCCTCTGTGCTGATGACTCACGGATTTACCCTCTCTCTGGATCTTTGTCCAACTTAAATGTCTTCCCTGTCTTTCAGACATCTGTTCAATGTCTAATCACCTAAACTTAAGCAAGTTTTAATCTTTATTGGTTTATTCTAATTATTCTGGGCAGGCAGCTACACTCTTATCCATCCCTTATTGTTCAATTTTGCCCTTTCTCAGGATCTTCACATCTGTCCAGTGTTTAAATATAGCTAATTCTGTCTAGAAAGTAACCTTGAGGTGCAGACTTTCTCAATAAAAGGTGCACAGCTACAATTTGTCCTTGCAATTGCAAAATCTCTTTCTCTGGTCTTGATAAATACAATCTCACCCAGCTTGAAGCTATTCAAAATACTGATGAAAGATTATTTTTCTAGCTTGTTGCTCTAATCATCTACCTGTTCTTGGGTCTGCCACCTTAGTGGTGTAGAACACAAAGCTTTTGATTTTTCTCAGAGCCTTTTTGAAGTATTGAATGTTGCATTTTATATTTTAAGTGGTGTTCAGATGTCAACTCGTTTGCTTTGCCCATCTATTATTGTTCATTGCTTTCTTTCTCAGTGATCTTGCTTCTGCCATGACTTTCCCTTGTACATGGAAAGAGCACGCTACTAATTCAGACTGAACCAATTTGTTATCCTGCTTCAAACCTTTCCTTAGAACTTTTTTGTCACCTCACCTATGATTAACTTGACAATGTATAGGCAGCTGTTACGCTGAGACAACTGCCTATTGTGGTGACTAATATTCGCTTGCTTCTTTGTATTCCTCATTCACCTGTCTACCTATCTGTCTACCTACATAACCTATCTATCTTATTTTTACACTTCAGATGCTAACTTTCAGAAGGCAGGTTCCCTCTCTCATCTTTATGCATGTGCCCAGATAGGTTTTGACCTATAGGACTTCCTCGTGCAATGTGCAATGCTATTAAGAATTTACTTGTGCTCAGACCCCACACTAGCTTAATCTCCTGGCTGCTGTGGCCCCACCTTCCTCTCTGTCCCTAGTTGCATGTTGCAGATCCTTTGTGCCAACTCTTTCACTTACTCAACTGTTTACTTAGTTGTTCCAAAGGGCTATGATTCTATGATTCTAACCCAGCAGATAATTAGCCACTTTTCATGTAGGATGGCTACAATGTTACTTTCTATTAACAGTCTTCTAATAGATGAAATGCCTTTTTTTACTGCATCAGTATCACCAATTAAAACTTGAAATGTGAAGTGTGTTTCTTGATGTTGTCATAAAGCCATGAAATAATATTTAATGTAGCTCTAGTATGAATTGGTAGGTACAAAGAATTATTAACATGTGTGTAGAACTCACAAACTAAATTATTACTGAAAACTTTGGAAATAAAATAGATAATCAAAAACCACCTCAGGTAACACAAAATATGACAAAATCCCTTAGAGTTAAAAGTGAAAGGTAATTCCAATAAAACTAGCTGAATAAATTCTCATACCATTGTGAAGGAAGAATGAGGTTTCAGTTCCCATAGTTAATGCGTTCAAATATATTGTATCACAAAGAATGATATTTAAAAGAGCTGAGTAATACTGAATGCATAAGTATGTGCAGTTGTAATGACTGCACCATGCAACTTGCATCTTTTATATTTTACTAAGGTTTTGTTCATTGACACTTATCTCTCTGGTACCTGACCTGGTCATAACTCCTCATCTTCCAAGAGCATATTCTGTCAACTCTGATTCCTCTGGGGGGAATTTTAGCTACAGAAGACACTACACGTTACAATTTCATATGTAATATTCGTAGACTAGTCCTGCTGACTGCCTACTTGCGTTAGATATTGTAAAAGCATAGGAGGATAAAATACTTCTGTTCTAAGACTTAGTTCAGTACTTCAGTCTAAATCATGGTTTGCTTATTTGTACACATCAGAACATTGTATCTGGATAGAAGGTGTTGGTTTATTGTGTCCTGTGACACTGGAACTGGTTTTCTTACCAGTGCAGCTCTAAGCACATCTCTAAGCAAGGTGAGAACCTTGACAAAGGTTCTTATTTTACATAGTGATTTCACAATGTCTCTTTCTTTTTTGAAACAATTAGACGTACGATAAGAAAATATTAATAAGAATGCCAATATCCATTGCACATTTATTTTTGGTAAAATTACTTTCCATATCCATGGCTTTTTACATTTTCAAAGTACTTCACAAGTGTTAATAGTTTAGCTAAGAAATCCAGTGTTTTGCATTGCTGTTTTAGCAGCTTTCTTGCTGTATAATAGAAACTGATTTTGGAGGCATTAGGAAAAAGAGAGTAAAAAGAGGGCAAGAACAAGTGACACAGCTGCTTGGAAAATGTGAAGTTCATTATAAAAGCAGCAAACATGAGATTCACATTGTTTCAAATATGGTTGCTCAGAATTGTATCAAATTACCCCGTCTCAGTCTTTGAACCAGTAAAAGACCTCACAATTAGTTGAAGATGTCCCTGCCCATTACAGCGGAGTTGGACTAGATGACCTTTAAAGGTCCCTTCCGATCTAAACTGTTCTATGATTACAACAGTAAATTGTGCCCATCATCTTGTATTAGATGTATATAATCTCTAGTCTGGAGCTAAGACTTTCAAATTTTTTTTGAGACTGCAGAGTGGATTTGGAGAACTATTAAATGAAAAATTCATTTCAATTTTTTATGAGTATGGAATAATATCAAAGAGAGATTTGTTCATAAGTCTGTTTGAAATAGTTATGGAGAGAGTTACTCTGATGACATCTCTCAGGCTGTATGTGATATTTCATATATACTTTCCTGCAGTTTTCTTTGCTGAAGCTCATTCCTTGTCACTAAGTTGCTGGAGCTTTTGTTTCTTTTTTATGCTTAGACATAACATACAAATATACAATCTAAATAGTGAGCAAATGTAAAATGGTCTTTGTTTTGATTAATATAGATTAGTACTGTCCTTAACTTACTTTATTGTAATTCTATTAATTGTGCTTTGCCCTTCATGTAATTGAACAGTAACAATAATTAAAATTTACTAAGTGTCAAACATGACACTTAAAGAAGTACTGAAGTGTGTATCCCTGAAATGAGGTCTAATGTTTTAAGTAGTATCATGTAGCAGAAAGTCAGAAATATTCTGATTGGTTCAAGTTGTAGAGGAAAAATATGGTGACTCAAACTGAAATTTGACATCAAATTTAAAGAACCTAGGAGAATTAGGCATCAAATTACCATTAAAACTGGGAGTTTATCAGTCAGCACTTGGGGTTCCCAGAAGAATCTGTCCTTCACAGATGGAAATGATCAGGACCTCTGATACGTGTATCATTCATATGATTTTATGTATGTTATTTGAAATCAGTTTAGAAAAGATTTAGGGCTGTAAGCAAAGACTCATTAAAAAATGTCAGACAATTAATTCAACAAGCTTTCACATTGCAATAGGAAAATCAAGACAGGTCATGCTTTTCATTTCAGAACGAAAAAAGGACAAGATATATTCCTGCATTTGCCTCAGAGAGTGGTAAGATTTCCAATACCAGTGCTATCAGTCCTTAAGGTAACTGCTACTCTACAAGACAGACAAGGAATTAAGCTTTGAATCTAAATTTAGATAACCACAGTTATCCTGATGTTATGAAATGGCAATACTCCATCAAGCTATTCATATAGATTGGGCTAAATCGTCTGGTTTCAGAATCTGAAGGCAAAATGACTTGAGAAGCATGCCAACATTCAGTTTAAATCCTTAAATATGTTAAACATTAAAACTGTTACCATTAAATCTGTATTGATACCTGAAAATCAATCGCTGACATGTAGGGAGGTTAAACATTCAAAATTCCCTTTGATTTTTACCCACAGTTTTCCTCAGTGGAAATTTATATGATGTAGACCTTTTTGAATTCCAGCAGGTGGGTTAGTGTTCAAGTGTGCACTTAGGTATTGCTTTGGCTACACTCTTTTTAAAATGTTGGCTTTATGGTATAATATTTAATGCCCATATTATGGTATAATGGTATAATATTTTGATGCCCATAAAATATCACATGCCTTAGGTATCTCTTAGAGGTAAATACACTCCTTGTTTTATTTGGTGTATCTAATTTTTTTTTTTTAATATATCATACATATGTGTTATGTTTATAACAAAATCACTATTGACAATTCATGTAATGTAGGTGTGAAATCTGTGGGGTTACAAATCTCAAGTCATAAGGATATACGTTCAAATTTCTACTATTTTATCGGCACCCTGATCAAGCAACAGCTCAGTATGTGTGGAGATGGCAGAGACTGCAGAGACAAAAGATGCTCCTCAAATAGTAAGAGGCAAATTCAACCATCTGCATTATAAATTACTTATTCAGAATATCTGAAAGAGAATTCCACTACATGTTTAAGTGTGTATAAAGAGGGGAATATTTTCAACTTTAGCTTTAAGGGGACCTGATCAGAAGAGATAATTTTTGAGACCTCTTAACTTTAATGAGGTGCAATGAAAAGCCAGTGTTTGAAAGTTTCTTTTGGAATGTAAAGTCAGGAAAAGAAACCCTTTGGAAGCATTTTCTTTTCATCATGCTAAAATATAACAAACTATAAATACAATACCATATTAATAATAATAATAAAAAATATACAGGCATAAAAGCATAAATCCATAGCAACGACAATATCAAGATGTTTGGATGGGGATGAAATGAGAAAGTTAAATTAAATTGTTCTGATATTTCACTAGAGAGAACATATTACAACTAGCACATTTTCATAAACCTGTGAGTTCACACACACATAGGGGTTTTTGTAATGCAGGTAATTGCCTTTGTGTTTGGGGCGGGAGGTTGATAACAGATGAATTTCCAATGGGTTGTGCCTGTGGAATACATTTTAACAGACATGAGCTTTCTTTGTCCACAGTTAGAGCGGGTAGGAAGCTAACCAAGTTCACATGGTATAAATGTTGAACATCACTTAATTCTCTTTGCTGACAGGAAGAGTATATTAATATGGAGTTGTGCTTCTCCTGACTTTCATTCAGGTCAGAGCGTGGGTGGAGCAAGCTCATATTTGTTCATAATATATTGTGCAGATACAAAACCTGAAATTAGTCAAAATACCATTTGGAAATACTGTCAGAGTACATGTGGCTTTGGGTAACTGAGGTTATGATCAGATTAAATGGATCTTTGAGTAGTCGTACTATTTTAGAGAGAGCTAAAACTTGATCACAATTCCTCCAGGTTTTTAGATCTCTCTTCTGGGTACAACCAGTGTATTTATAATGGAAATTTCAGTGGCATTTTTCAGGAATAGAACACTTTACAAGTCTTGATTCTTGTAATGCATATTCATCCATATTTACAGAAATGGTTATAGTCTTGGGAGGTAACATGTTATAATAGAAAGGAGAGCTTGGAAATCCAATTGCATAATTAGAAGGTTTTATATTTAATGGACTGTACCACAATTTCATTTAATGTATTTATTTTATACTGCATAATAAGTACCATTATTCGCCCCCACTCCCCAGATCACTTCTCTATCTTGAAGTGATGCTGCAAGTCCAGACTGGGCAATTACATAATGTAGAGAGAAGTAGGGGAAGCCTGTTTTTTAGTATGTTTGCTCATTAGATAGCTTTTTTATTTTTAAGTATGTTTTAAAGCTGTTCCCAGGAGTCTTTTTTTTCTCATCTTAGGAGCCATGGTCTACTGTCCTCATCTCTTTGTCAGACATATGTGCTTTTTTTTTCCTTGACTTCTGAGTATTAATATTTTAAAGAGACATATTTGGAGGAGAGGAGGAAGGTCACAAACTGTTCAACAAAGCTTAGAGAAACACCAAATCAGTTTCAAGGCTATAGAGAACACAAACCAGGCACTATAGTTTAAGCCTTTAAAATTATAAAGTAGGTAAATTGGATTTTTATGGAAATTTCACAGAAAGGCTCGTATTTCCAAACACCAGTATAATATCTGAATCGAGGTGAAATCCGCATGAGATTTGCTGACTTTAAAATGCAGCGCTTTCATTTTATGCCATTGAGCAAAAAACTAATTTTTCTTTTATTCATATTGCATAACTAGCAAAATGAAATTTTACTCTCTGTTGACTGGCAATACCTTGCATTAGCCAAGATGAAGTCATTAGAGAAGCATTATAGCTTTGCTGCATTTCAGGGTCTGCTGATGTTTCTATTTACAAGTCCTGGCTTTCAGGGGCTTATGTAAAACCAGAAGTTAAAATTTATTTCCAAGGAAAATTGAAAACTTCTGTAATTATGGAATAACAAAATAGCAAAAAGAAACCTTGAAGATATTATGATGACCTCTTGCATTAATTGTAGGGGTGGGTAATCTAAACTCCTACGCCTACTAATTAATTGCTCTGTAAAGGTGGACAAGTCCCTTCACTTCTTGGTGGCTGCCACACCTTCATCTTTTTGAAATTCAAGTACTTGGGAAAGAATCCTTTTGCTATGGATTTTAGTCACTTGGCTTAGTTTAGCACAGGTAAAATGACCTAATAACAAAGCTGTTCAGTGGTGTGAAATGCAGGAGCATGTTTCTGTTTTCAAGGGTAATTGAAGGTAGATTGATCCTGAATGACATTTGCTTAAGTCATTTCAAATTGGACTGATTCCAACCCCATCGAAGGCCAGACCCTCAGCTATATCTCCCACTGAATAAGCTACGTTGGCATAGGTGACTTACGGACCTCAGTCCCTATTTTTTGTCATGCAGAAGAAACTAGACTAAGATTAATGCAAAAACTGCTTTGCATTCTAGCAAAGTGTCCTTGTCTCACACTGTCAGGTGTTTGAATAATACAAACATGTGAAATATAATTTGTCTTGTGATAACTTACCTGACACTTTTTTCTCACACAGTTTTCAAGATTTGTGCTTCAAATGATGCAATTTAGTGATATATCATCTTTATCACTTCAGATTCCTAAAAAGTATTTGGAACAGTTAGGAAGAAAAACTGTTTAAGCTTTATAGTCAGAACTGTGTGTGTAGTCCAAATGCACCAGTAAATGCTTCTTCTAGCTAGAAGACTTAACGCAATCATTTGTTATTTGGAAAGTTACTGAATAGCTGCTTTAACAAGCTTAAGTCAACACTGTGATTCAGGAACTTTTCTACCATCTTAACAAACTCCCAGAGGAATGTCTCATTAGCCTGGTGTCTGAAAAGTGTAATTTTCTGAAGTGTAAAAAGCATTTGAAAAATTTACTTGGTGATTCAGGCTAGAATGCTGCAGAAAGGGGAAGTGTTTTGCTAGGTCTCTAATGTGTTTTCAGCAGCTGCAGAATGAGGAATGAAGTCCAGCACTTCGATGGAAAAGTCCCTTCCGTTTCTTTCCCTTCCTTTCCTTTTGAGTAGCATGGCTTCCACACTGTAGTGCAAGCAAAAAAGTGGAAAAAAGAAGGGGGTTTTAGGCCCTGTTCTGGCAAAAATTTCTGGTTTTGTACTACAGCAAGAACACAGGGCTCATACTCCTGTAAGCAATTGAAAGGTACTCTCAGAAACAGTAGGAAGTAGGAGATCGATAGCTGCCTTTTTGGTAGGGGCTTAGTATTTTAGAGGAAATGCATATTTGGAGTTCAAACCTGAGTGCCTGGAAGAGACAGTGCTAGCAGCTTAACTGTTTTTCCGTATTTTGCTCTTTCCATCTTTAGGAAATGCTGAGCTGCAATAGTGGAAGGTCCAAGTGAGGGAAAGCCCTGCTGTGCCTTTATCTGAAAGGTGGCTGCTTACAGTGGAGAGAAGAGCTAAGCAAGAAGGGGAAGAAGGTCTTCTGGGTCTTCCCCCTCTTTTAACTTGATGGTAGCTATCACAGTGAACTACAAGAAATGGTCATGACATACTCAGACACTGTAGGAGAAAAGACACAAGTATGATCTTGTGATGGGTAGAGGAGACCCTGCTGTCCTAAACAATGTGCTAAGACACTCCTCGCAAGTTATAATCACTCTAAAAGGGTTTTCTTTGTTGTTTGTTGTGTTGTGGGTTGTTTTGGGAAGTGGGGGAAGTTGGACTAGAAATTAAAACAGCATTTGTTTCTTACTGATATCAAGTACTGCAGATAAGCTATTAGAATTTCCTCCTGTCTTTTATACCATCAAAGGAAAGGTCATGCTATTGCAGCTGTGGCCACTAAAGGTAGAGAAGAAAGGAGCGGTGCAGAGGTCCTCCTTTCTTCTTTTACCTTATCTTGGCTGTGTTCAAGGAATAGAGGGCTATGAACTGAAACAGTCCTTCAGAATGAGTCCTTTGCTCCTTTCTTCCATATGTCTTCCGTTTTCCATCCTCTACATCAGTGGATTGTCTAATCTGGCTGTTCATGTTAGGTAATAAAAAATATATTTCTTAGGAATTTGAGCAGTCGTTAACTGTTGTTTTCGATTCCTTCTAGCAAGTGTAGTTATGCAAAAGTAAAATGTTGAGTAGTTATGCAGTTTATTTAGGCATATAATCTAAATTTTGACCAATATTGATATTATATGCATATTAAATACCCTTAACAAATCCTGTAAACTGGCAATGAATGTCATGTAAAGAAGCTTTCACTAATGGTACCTTGGAGAAAACAGAACAAAAACGTGCAAATCCAAAGCAAGAAATGAATCCCCTTACCAGTAGTAAGAATCTTTTGCAAGCTGAAAGCTACAGAGATATTACTATTAATACATGCTTTTAAAAGCAACACTCCTCCTATACTTTTATAGTATAGATTATATCTTACCCCAGAAATCATCCTATAGTAAGTATTATAAAAAAAGATACTCTATAGAATCTATACTATTAAAATGTCAAAATATTGCCAACCAAAGCAACAGCTTTGCATGGAATATTGGTGTGTATATATTGCTATTTTTCCTTACAAACACAGCAGATGAATTTAGGAGAAGCCAGACATGTAACTAGCTAGCTTTCTGCTGATCACTGACATGATCTCTGAAGAATACCAGTCAACCATATATTGCAATTACAGAAAACACTGTATTTGTACTGAAATAAATCTGCAAAAAAACCCAAAAGAACAGAAGCAACATGTTCTGCCCCTGGGAAAGGTGTTCAGCTTGGCTTTATTATGATTTACAATTTAAGCTCAGTGTATTATTGGTGGAGCTGGGCAGTGGAGGGGGAACTGAACCAGCAATCAGGTGCCCTGAGGAGACTGACACTATCTCTTACTTTCTCATATTCCACTCAAATAATTTCGGAGACTAAGATGTAAAGATAGCAATGTAGATACAAATGGACATTCAAAAAGTTGGGATTTCTGTTGTTCTTTGAATTAATCTTGTCCTTAGGCATTTAAAAAAGATTTTATCTGCAGAATTGTTCCACATATCAAGGGGAAAAATAATCTTTTGCATAGATTTGGACATAATGGATTTTTCCTCAGGTCAGAACATCAGGTTCATATAATTGTCTTTTTGAACTGTCGGTAAACTAGGAATGATTATATTATTATATATTATGGTATAAATCCAAGGGCCTTAGGAATTAGATAACGGGCTCTCATGAGGTTTCCTTATTTCAGGAAGGGGCAATTCAGGTGATGCAAACAGCTTGCTACATTCACCAAATAGAAAAAATACTCTTCCTATCTGGTAAGCCAAGTGTTTCTGAATATCGTTTGAAAAATATTTGGTTGTCAGATTCTCAGGAGAGAAATGCCAAAATGAATGCATCTTCCTCTGAGATCTCCTGGCTTCACTTGCAACATCCCAGCTAAGCAGTGGCTAAAATGATTACCCAGAAATTGGCAATACTTGACAAGAAAATATCAGCAGAAATTAAAAAATATATAATAAACATCTCCTGAGAGAGTAAAAGTGAATCACTTTGAAATATTGGACCAGTGCAATTGGAGTAATGAAAAGTACCTAGACTACAGAATGAGTTGCTGCATGAAACTGTTTGAAATAGTTGTATGCAAAACATTTACAACCTAATTAGAAAATGTGGCCACCCCATAAATACTGATGCAAATGATTATTACTTTTAGAAAATGAGCACTCTCACTTTATCATCATCCTCAGGCTACCATCCTAGTCATACATGGTTTATTTCTTACTGTCCCATTGTAAATTGCATATTACGATTGGAATGGAAAGAACAGGGTGGGTGTTTTTTTAGAAAAATCCAGGATACAGCTTTGAAAGAAGAAGTGCACAAGTGAGAGATCTACCCCAGAGGTAGTCAAGTGTCTATGAGCTATAATATGATATTGTGCCTGACATGACTATGATACTGTCCTGGGATCTTGTGTTTAGCACGTCTCCCCCCTGCTCCCCATATCTCCCTCTCTCTCCTTGGACATTAGTTTAGTAAAATGAACGCAAAAGCCTTTTCATGTTAACTGAAGTGCCCTTTTCATTCTGGGTTTCTGTCTGATTAACAAAGCAATTTGCCAGGATTTGTCAAGAACCTATGGAAATTACACCTCTTTCTTGACTTCTTTTTTTCCCCCCATCTTTCTTACCTAATTGTATAGCTATAGTTAAAGCTGAGAAAGACTTTTAGGAGGCAAGTTCTGTATTTTTTACCTCCTCTCATTTACATCTGAAGCCACTTTGCTTAGCTTTACTTTCATAATCCATTTCTTTTACTCAGTTGTGACTGAAAATGTAAGAGGGGAAGATAGTGGAGTACTTTGTATGAGAGAAGAATAAGGATTTTTCAATCTGTACAGTTGTTCCAGAAAAGCTATTCCTGAATGATTTCCCTATAATCCACTTTTCCACTTGGAATGGAATGTTTTATTCTGTTACAAATTAGTTCTCTCTGAAAGCAAAGGTTTCTGATTAAATCAAAAATGAAGACACATATCTTGGGCTTAACTCTTAGAGCCATGCTGAGGCATAGTATCTGTTGTGCTTTTTAAAAAACATTGAGCCCAATATTAGTTGAATTTCAGGTATAAATACACTGAGTTTTATTTTCCTGGACCTCACTTTTGTTCATGGTTGGCTATTTCATTCCACTGAGCTGGGTCAAGTTATCTTAAAATGAAAGGAACTTTAATTTTGGGTCAGTTTAGGCTATGGAAAAATAATTTGAGTCTTAGAACATATGAGAGACTAATGCTTGTATATGAGACAATTTGATCAGTGTAACTGCACGTGAAGTTAACTCATCCCATATGAAAATTTGATGTCAGTTCCAAACTTTTCTTATAATTTCCTCAATACTGCTTTGCTAAATAACTGTCTTCCTCTTTTTATCATTTATAGCTTTACTAGCAAATACTTGGCTGTTAAACTGCTTCTTTCATTCTGATACTCATATGGAGCATTATAGAGGCCGATACCAGCCTCCTTTCTGAAATCCAGTACTTCTTTCCACTCTGATTTCTAAGCTTTTTAGAAAAGTGCTTCTCAGCTTGCTTTTACTGCAACACCTAGGAATTAGTGAACTTAAGTTCTTGGGAATATGGGAACAGACTTTCACAATTGCTTTAAATTGGCCAAGCATCAGGGCTTCTGAGATGCCCTGTCCTTAAAATAAAGTTTAAACAACCAGCGCATGATGAAACGGGAGAATAAACCCTTCAAAAGTTTTTGTTTGCTATTACTTTCTTCAAAATGCTAATAGCTTATGGCTTCTAATAATAGAAGGTCTGATCCTACAAATCGTTGTAAATTCAAACTGCAGACAGTGGGAATCATTCACATATAGGCTTCACAGCACTTCATTAGCTGGTGTTACAGCAGCTCTGCCATTGCTTATTTTAAACTCTCTCCTCTTAGACACTCTCCTGGACATAGTCTATGGGCATTCAGAAGAAAATATTTGCTAATTAATGAGCCAGGGAAGTGAAAGAAATCACTCTTGCTACAGAGGATTCCTCCTTATTTCTCAAGATAGTAATTTTGTTGCTTGCTGGCATTTATGATTCAAACAGTGTAGTAAGAAAGAGGTGGGAGAGAATGGGAATTGAGGTGAATTTTCATAAACATACATTAGAGGCAGAAATTTTGCTGGCCCCTTGAAGTTGCATGGCCTATTTTTATCCCCAGCTTGCAGTTCTGTTTGTCTTCCTGGTATCTTAAAACAGTTCAGTTTAATATCAGCAGTCGTATTAGGAACGTGCCAGCTGAGAGAATGAGGCTCCAAGATCATAATAGAAAATGGAAAGAAATGTTTTAAAACAAATGCGCAAGGGTTTTTTTAGCAGAAAAGGTTATTATTATGGTGAGGTTTTTGACAACAGGTGGTTCTCAATATCCTGCCCCTGTCCTTGTCTTGTGCTTAATTTACTGCCAACTTTAGCTTCTATACAAGATGCAAAGAATGACATAGTCCCTGCACTATGACAGCGTTTTAACCTTAAAAATCCAGGTAATGTGTAAAGCAAGAGACTTAAATCAGTCACCAAGCAGGCCACACTCTGCAGTGGCATGTGTGTCTGATGCTATTAACTCAGTGAAGAGAAAGGAGGCGCTCAGCTGTCATTTCGCACAACAAATTCAATGCAGCATTTGATTCTTGGAAAATACAAACAGGGCTCAGAGAAAGCAGTCGAGTCTGCAGGCTCTCGCTGCCCTGGGAGCCCTCACTCCCCCTCGCCCTCCCAAGGCAGGGCCACATTTCCAAGTGAGTATCACAGAGACAGTGGGACCCTGCAGCCCACAAAGGGACAGAGCCACGCACCAGGGATTTTGCATTGTAGGAACAGCAATGGTTCCTTTTTTGCAGGCAAAGCAAAAGAAACCGTGGGTTTGAAAGGAGAGGCGGATCACTGGTGCATTTTGTTCTCTTTCCACATTGCGGTGCTGCTGCTAGACCTTCAAGAGCAGCATTTCTTGGCACTGATATTTGGGGATGGGGTGGGGGGTAGTGGTATCAATTCACACTGTTTACAGTAATTGCAAGTAGGTAGCCTGGCACAGAGCAGTGTTTCAATCTCAACACTGCAAGCCTGTCTTAAAATAAAAAATTAAATTCTTCAGGTATGGGTTTAATCCTGATTTATTTATTTAGTTTTTTTAATAAGGAATGACAGATCTGGTACTTTGGCACTTTGCCCTGCTCTGCCAGCTAGTGCTTATGCTGTCATTTTCAAAGGGGGAAGGGACTTGCCCTCCGTCTATAATTTGTAAAGCAAGCCACAAAAATATTGTCACTGCTCCTCATTAACAGTTTGTCCTTGTTTTCTCCTGTTTTGGACGTTTTGTCTTTTTGTTCTGTCACGTTCAGCAGAGATGCTTCACTGACAACAGTGTCTCCATGTCTTTCCAAGTAGAATTGTATGCCGGTTCCTTGCACTGAATGAGGCAACCTGTTTTGGGGGGATTCAGGGACATATCCATTACTTTAAAAAAAGAAAGAGAGAAAAAAACCTATATCTGAAATGTCTTCATTACCAATGTCTGGACAGCTGACTAATGGTCAAGAAAATTGGCTGTATTCTGTCTCTTATTTCAGCTCTGAAAGCTGCAGTATGGAGAAATACTTGAAGAAGTTCTCCCTTATTCCAGATAGACAGACATATCTACTGCTGGGTTCCTACTTTTGATATACTCCACTTCTAATGGTGCTATGCGTTCATGATACAACAGAAGTTAGTGGGACTTTGTGTCTATATGTATATCATATAGATCTATATATACTGAACTGGCTTTGTCTGCTCTTCCATTTACTCTTGACCAATGCAGTATCTGCTTGCTGACCTGCAAACACCTGTTGTATAAGGAAAAGATGTAAAAAAATCAACCACAACAAGAAGGAATGATGCTTAGAAATTGCACACAAAGAGTTCTGTGATAATTTTAGACCTGGATCAGTTCTTTTGCCTGTTCACCAAAGTGGGACAGGAGAGGAGGCACTTCAGGAGAGGGCTTTCTCACAGGTGAAGAGGTGGGTTCATGGGCAAGTGTTGTTGCTGCGACAGAGCAATCAGACAGGATCCCCCCCATTTCCTAGTTGTCAATTAGCGGTATCACAGAAAGATTGGGGCTTTATTTGGAGGATTAATGAATTGCAGTCAGCAGGATGTGTGTGTATAAGGAGTGATCGAGAACTTTGCACTGACCACAAGAAGTGTCCTTTCTCCAGCAGAAAAAAGGACTTGTTACAGGTTTTTGTCAAGTTGTGTTGAGTGTCTGAGGCAAAGCACAAGAAATCAGTTTTCATAACTCTGTCTGTTCTAGCAAATAAACTTACAGATCCTTAAGCATTTGAGTTATACCTACTATTATTTGTACAAGATTTAGGATTCTTAAGTCACCTCATCGTTGCCATACTGTTATTTCCATATTTCTCCAATGAATACCAACTATGTTTTACCTATAATTGGTAATGCACGTTGTATATTAATACAGACTGTGAGCTCTCCAGAATGCACTACAGAATATGGAGCATAATGGGTTCCCACCCTGAACTGGAGCTGTTAATTACCTAAAATAATAATGCCATAATAACACCATCAGTGTGTATATATTTTGCAGGGGAAAAAAAGGAAGGAGAGAGATAAAGATATGGTTATTGCCTTGACATTTTAGTAATGAGATTTTATGCTGCGCTGGAGTTCAGGAAAAGCACAGCAAGGGAACCTAATAGAAAATGGGAAGGAAAAGAGCAAAGGTTGGAAGGTACAAGAGGGAGCTTTGAGGTGCCACACAATTATGCTCATCTCCTCTGTTGAGCTTCCCCTGCTTGCCTGTCTGTTTCTGACAGCATCAGCTTTGAGGCTGGGGGGAGAGCATCACTACAGTGGCTCAAGGCATCTAGTAGTTAGTAAGCATCGCCATAAATACAGAAATCTGTCTTTTTATATGTGTCACTGTGGATTATCTAACAGCATTTTTTTTAGTAACAAACCTGTGGGAATTACTACATGCGAGTAGATAATATAAAGGGAAGCCAGTCCTCCTCCCTCCTAGTTGGTTAGTGTCACAGGTGCCCCATGTCTTGCTTTCTTATCAGTCATTGCTTCCTTTGCTCTTTCCTGTGTTTTCATATTTGATTTTGTTTAGGCTAGATGAGCGGGCAGGGGACTTGGTCATTTTGAAGGTGTACTGGCCTACATCCCGTGTTTTCCAATCGCTTTATTATTGAAAGTTTAGGTGTTTTGTATGCGCATAAAGGCAAGTGCACATATTCTTGCATGGGGCTGTGGAACTACCTAAGTATATATATTTCATACTAGTGCATTTCTCATTTTGAAAGTAGTTTTATTTAAGATGCCCTTTGAAAGCTTGTATGTGAAGATCTCAGCATTGCTATCATTGCTTCAAGCTGTGGGGAATCATTCCCATAGGTGTTATGGAACTTTCATTTTGGATATATATAATTTGACATGAAAGTGCAGCATGCTGGTTGGAGCAAATAGGAGAGGGGCTTAGCAACAGGTAGCCTTATGAATGTGAAAGAGCAAGTGGGCCAAGGCAAAACTCATTATATGTAATTAATAGGGTTTTGTTTCAGGCTGTGGGCCAAGAGGGGTGTCTGTCTTTGTCTTCTTCTCTTCTTGTTTTAATTGGTCAGAAAGGTTAAAGTAAACTCCCCAGACAATATATTCTTATATGCAGATTAACCAAGTGCCTTGAGAATTCAATGAGGCTATGGAGTATGTATTAGGACTCTATGTATAACTCACTTTGGCTCAGGGCCCCAGAGAGACTTCTGAATAGAGGGATATATGGATGCATGTGAGATTTTTGCTTTTTGTGCTTCATTCAAATAGTTCTTCATCCAATTACTTTTTTTACTTTCTTCTGACTTTTCTCTATTTCTGCTGCAAGTATACTACAGAAAATAGATTGTTTAGCATAAAATGCATCTACGTATACATGTATGCAAAGCTACTTTTCCCCCTGTAGCTGAAAGGTTTTCTTCAAAAGCATACAGCTATAAAATTAAGATAAAATAGTTATAATTTATCCTGGAAAAAGCTCAGTTTCTCTATTACCTAAAAACATAATACTCTGGTTGATATATCAAAATACTTCTTCAAACATAGTTTTGCAGGACGTGTGTACATATTGCCTATGAGCAAAAGAATCAGTTTCTGACAACATATTCACATGCTTGTATTAGCAAACATAATTAGCATTAATATGTTTTCATTTAGTTGGGATAACCTGGGTACTTCTCTGTAGCCTGATTTTTTTGGAGTGCTGACTGTCCACTGGTCCTCATAAGCGCTCAGAGACTCTAACACTGAAGGCATTGTTCTGTGTTCAGCAGTATGCCCCTGTTGATTCTCCTGCAGGAATACTCTGAGAAGCAATTATCATGGTGAGAGAAAAACCTAGAAATAAAGCTCTGTTTTCTCTGATTATTCAGAGTGTTTTTCAGTTTGCGGTAATATGAATGGGTAAGCCACAAACAGTCCCAAAATTTGGTGAAAAGAGGCATCAGAGGGCACGTCCAGCTAACTAAACAGTCTCTAACTAAACATCTTTGGTCTTAGGAAAACACCTAAGAATCAGATTTCAATAACTGTTGTAATATTCCTGGGTTCTCAGAAGATTACAAATGCTACAAGAATAATTGTTTTCTCAGGGTATATTTTAAAACCTAACTTCAGTCAAATCCTAGGAACTGAAAATCAACTACTGTTGAAGAAAATTCTTTTCAAAACTTTGTGGAATAATTTGAATTTAGTTCCATTCACTCTTTGATTCAATCAGACTGCCAATTTGTTACATGAAAGCATCTTGCTTGCTGTAATTACTTATTTCTTTTTTTTATGAATAGTGAGCGCTACAGATTTTGAAGGCAATGAATTTGTGAAAAGAACCATAATGAAACATTTTATTAGGAGAACTGTTAATTGTCTGTTTATTGGAATCACTAGAGTGTTGTGTGAAAGTAGCAACTAAGCAAGAAGTAAACAAAAAACCTCTCTATTATCCAGAAAGTTAATGGTTTCACCACCAGGACTATGTATAGTGGCTTGGTCAAATTTGTGTCTGTAACTCATTTTGTATTTGAAATAAAAACTTTCTCAATAAGTTATTTGTAGCGGAGTTGTAGATCCAGTGGTAAAATTTCATGCTTTCTCTAAATTGAAAGGAAAAACTGTCTTAATGGGAGTGATAATAATCGGAACAACGCTATGGTTGATGTGCAAATATGCTGTTAAAAAAAAAAGAGAGAATTAATTTGTTGCTATGATAAATTGTTAATTTGAAAGCAAGACAGATTATACCAGTTCCATAATTAACTGTAAATGCTTCCACTTGTTTAGCACAGTAACTGATTAAATAGAAAGGATTGAAAAACTGCAAGTAAATCAACAGGTCTTAAAAAATTTGTGCCCAAACCTCTGTTCTCCCTGTGTCTCCCAAGCATTGCCATGGTACATCAGTAATTAATGTCCTCAGAAGGAGAAGGTGTACCCTTGATTTATTTTGTAAAATCTAAACTGGTATATTGATACTGTTCTAGGCTCTGATGTGCAACTTCCCACAGTCCATGAGCTAAAGAGTTTGCTTATTGAATTCAAAGTTCACATCCAGCTTCAAATCTCATCGAGAAATGGTTCACAGGGAATGGTTCACAGTTCTCTCTAAACTGGAGAGGTATGGGTCCAGTGCGTGAGGAATTGGTTGGAGGGACGCATCCAGAGGGTAGTGGTCAACGGCTCAATGTCCAGATGGAGATCAGTGACTAGTGGTGTCCCGCAGGGGTCCGTATTGGGACCGGTACTGTTTAATATCTTCATCAATGACATAGTGAGATCGAGTGCACACTCAGCAAGTTTGCAGATGACACCAAGCCGAGTGGTGCAGTTGATATGCCTGAGGGACGGGATGCCATCCAGGGGGACCTGGACAAGCTTGAGAAGTGGGCCCGTGTGAACCTCATGAGGTTCAACAAGGCCAAGTGCAGGGTCCTGCACCTGGGTTGGGGCAGCCCCCAGTATCAATACAGGCTGGGGGATGAAGGGATTGAGAGCAGCCCTGCCGAGAAGGACTTGGAGGTACTGGTGGATGAAAAGCTGGACATGAGCCGACAACGTGCACTCGCAGCCCAGAAGGCCAACCGCATCCTGGGCTGCATCAAAAG